>NC_041019.1:27788028-27992573 GCF_004193775.1 Glycine soja
AAAAAAAGTTCATTTTTTCTTCTTTCTTTGGCATCAGTCGGTTATCATTTGGTCAATTACTCCTAATGTTTAGGAAATACATAAATTATTCTAGATATTTCCGAATTCGTAAATAGTAAAATGGGAAACTTTGCTAACTTAAAAAAAAACAAAAAATAGAAATAGGAACCAAATAAATTTAATTGGCTTTGTTTCCTACCATCTGTATATTAATCTTCCTCTAAATGGAACAAAACCCTAAGGGTTCTTGTAAGAATCAATCGCCGCCGGATTAATCTCTCTATCTTACTATTTTTCTTTTTTGATCTCAGTGCACCATTTCTCACTCACTGTTTCTTCTTCATTCCTGTTCTTTCCGACCTTAATTTTATTCTGGTGTATATATTATTCTGTGGGTAGGAATTTCTTGTCTATAATTATGGCAACCAATTCTAGGGAACTTAGAGTGAATTTTACAATCTTGTTTTTTGTTTGATTCTTTGGCTGATTTTTTGTTTCAGCTTCAGAAGTGCCTTCGGTGCAGTTTTTACGAGGAAAGCTTTTTTTTTTTTTTTTTTTTGCAGTAACTGCTAGTTAGAATTTGTGAAGTTGCTAATTTGGGGTGTGGCGGTTTACGCTCTGGGATGGGAAAAGTTTGAGTCTTTGGGTTGTTTTCTGGGTTAAGGGTTTGATTTCTGGTGGTGGGTAGTGATCAGTTTTTGCTATATGTGGTTGATGATTGGTGGGTGGTGATCAATTGAGATTTTGGCAAAATGTTGTCTGAATTGGGAAGAAGACTATGCTTGGGAGTAACGAGGGTTCTTTTTGGTGATGAATTGGAGAAGGAGATCGGGATGTTGCTTCGTGAGCAACGCAGACAAGAGGCTGATGATCGTGAACGAGAGCTTAAATATTTATAGGAGTGGATCAGCGCCTCCAACTGTGGAGGGTTCTTTGAGTGCTGTTGGAGGGTTGTTTGGTGGTGCTGCTGGTGCTCCTGCACTGGTGCTCCTGTCGCCTTTTCGGAATTTCAAGGGACTAAGGATGTGAATGGGATTACTTCTGAGGAAGAGCTTAGGTCTGATCCAGCGTATCTTTCATACTACTACTCCAATGTGAATTTGAACCCTAGGCTGCCACCTCCTTTGCTGGTCAAAGGAGGATTGGAGGTTTCAACAAAGACTTAAAGGTGGAGCTTCAGCTCTGGGTGGAATTGGAGATAGGAGGAAAGTGAACAGAACTGATGATAATGGTGGAAGATTGCTTTTTCCTACCCCGCCAGGTTTTAACATGAGGAAACAAGAGAGTGAGGTAGATAATGAAAAAACAAGAGGTTCGGCCGAGTGGGGTGGTGATGGACTGATTGGTTTGCCTGGACTAGGGCTAAGCAAACAGAAGAGTTTTGCCGAAATTTTTCAGGTTGCTTGCTTCTTCTGCCATTGATTGGCTAATTGACTCAATGCTGCAACTGTTTATATTTTTTCCTGGATTGTGTGTTATAGCATTTTGTATTTTCATTTCATCTGCGATATATGACTAATTGATGCATATGTTGTGAGGTTGTGTAATGATCTTTGGTTGTTTTATTTTATGCTAAAAGTATTGATTTTTATGTTCGGATGTGTGGTATTGTTCCTAAGTTTTGATTAATGATTGTATTCATCTTGAGGGAGGTTTTGATTATGCTAAATGATGGCATGCATCTGTGCCTTGACTTTTGGCTTCTTCTTCGTTATTTATGGTGCTTATTGTGATGGAAGATGGCAGCATAGCATTTTGTGAATTCATCAGAATTTTTTATTATTCTGACAATCCTTTATTTCTTTATGATTGTCCTGTAGAAGCTATCCTTCTAGTTTCATATTGGCTCTAAATATTTGTACTGATTGTTTAGCTACATCTAGTTGATTTGTTGCATTCACCATAAAATCTTTCAGGCACATTATAGCATTTCAAACCACATTTTGTTTAGTTTTGTAATATACTAATATTAGAGTATACATACAGTACATTTGTATACTATATTCATAATGTAGTGCATACATAGTGTATCCTTTACTGTATTCTGTAGTACTATCTTGTCAACTGTAGCATGTGTCAGTCTGGACTTTTGGGTTGAGATACTCCCCATTCTCCAGTTAATTAATCACTGGATAACATCATAGTCATTAAAATATTTAATTTATCCTATAAAATATTATAAATATAGCATTTTAATAGAAGAGACGGTTACATTTTTCACTGTATCTGCTGCAGTGAATTTTTCCACTGCAAAGGATTCATGGCCATCAGTCTGTGATTTCAGCTAACATATTATGTAACTACTTTCTGTTTCCGTTATAGATGAATTATTACAGAATCTGTTCAACCGAAGTAATTCAGTTACAACAGTCTCTTCTACACAGCTCACTATATATTTGAAGTTGTAGTCAGAATACAGTGTGCCTTTCATTTTATATCTTAAAAAACAGAATTTGCATTTTGCAGAAGCACTTCTTCGCTAAATTTTCTCTAAGCGTCCCTTCTTTTCTCTTACTTACAGTTTTGGTTCATGGTTTGTCAAAGAAATTCATTCCAGGAGTTCATGCTTCTACACCAGTTACATTTTCTCACTCAATTTCCATCAAACATGAACACGTGTAGATTGAATTGGCTTTACACTCAGTAGTTTTGAAGAATTTTATATACCTCAGTCTTGAAGCGGAGTAAATGTTGATTTTGATATATCTCTGAATATATGGTATATCCAGATTATTATTTGTTTGCCTTTGCATTTTAAAAGTTTTCTTGTAGCAACATATATTTTTCTTGCCACTATTAATTCTTAACATTTCTGTACTGAATTTTGCATATATTTGCTTTGATATTTTTTCTTAGGTTTATTTATTTTCCTATCATTTTCCTTCTGCCCATCATTTACAACGAGCAATTGTGCAGGATGATTTGGGGCATAATACCTCTATTGCACGCCTTCCTTCTCGTCCATCCAGTCGTAATGCATTTGATGAAATGATATCAGTAGTTCTGCTGATGCAGAGTTGGCTCATGTACACCGTGAGTCCACACCCGCTGATGTGCTCAGGTCAGGATCATCTGCGGCCCAAAATGTTGGCCCACCAGCTTCATATTCCTATGCTGCTGCAGTTGGATCTTCCTTGTCGAGAAGCACTACTCCTGATCCACAACTTGTTGCTAGGGCTCCCAGTCCCTGCATCACGCCAATTGGTGGTGGCAGAGCCATTGCTTCTGACAAGAGAGCTATTGCCAGTCAAGATGCATTTAATGGTGTTTCATCTGGCATTAATGAGTCAGCGGATCTTGTGGCTGCATTGTCAGTAATGAACTTGTCAGCTGATGATGTGCTTGATGGTGAAAACCATTTGCCATCACAGGTTGAATCAGATGTTGATAATCACCAGAGATATCTTTTTGGTAGGGCAAGGTGGTCAAGAACATGGGAAAGCAACATGCCTATTTAAAGAAATCTGAATCAGCACACCTGCAAAATTCAAGAGCAAGCAGCAGGAGTGGGTCAGATCTCAACAATCCATCCTGGATAGGCAGGTTGAGCTACAAAAGTCTACTGTTCCTTCCAATAACTCATATTTCAAAGGATCACCTACCTCCCATTTTAGTAGAGGAGGAAGTATGCCACCCCAGTACCAGCCTTTAGATAGTACAAATTCCTCATTTGGTAACTATGGTCTGAGTGGCTATGCTGGAAATCCAGCATTGGCATCCTTGATGACTAACCAACTTGGCACTGGTAATCTGCCACCCTTGTTTGAAAATGTTGCTGCAGCATCAGCAATGGCATCCCCTGGAATGGACTTGAGAATTCTTGGAGGTGGTTTGGCTTCTGGAGCTGCTGCTCCATCTGATGTGCATAATCTTGGTAGGATGGGAAATCAAATTCCAGCAGTGCTCTTCAGGCTCCTTTTGTCGATCCAATGTATCTTCAGTACCTGAGGACGTCTGAGTTTGCTGCGGCACAACTTGCTGCTCTCAATGACCCCTCTGTGGACAGGAACTACTTAGGCAATTCATACATGAATTTACTTGAGCTTCAGAAAGCTTATCTTGGGTCTATCCTCTCGCCTCAAAAATCCAATACAATGTACCGCTGGGTGGTAAATCAGGCAGCTCCACTCCTCATGGTTATTATGGAAATCCTGCATATGGTGTCGGGATGTCTTACCCAGGAAGTCCAATGGCAAACTCTGTTGTATCCATTCCCCAGTTGGATCTGCAAGTCCTGTTAGGCACAATGAACTGAATATGCGTTTTGCTTCTGGAATGAGGAATTTGGCCGGGGTCATGGGACCTTGGCATGCAGATACTGGGAACATTGATGAAAGTTTTGCTTCTTCTCTGTTGGAAGAGTTTAAAACCAATAAAACAAAGTGTTTTGAGCTCTCTGAAATTGCGGGTCATGTTGTTGAATTCAGGTATATTTTTGCTATTGGTCATTTTATGCTGTCACCCTGAAGAATTAAATTTGATTATTTTATTATCATTGGTAGTGCGGATCAATATGGGAGTCGATTTATTCAACAAAAGCTTGAAACAGCTACTACAGAAGAAAAAACATGGTTTATCAGGAAATCATGCCACATTCCCTTGCTTTGATGACTGATGTCTTTGGTAATTATGTGGTTCAAAAGGTAATTATTACTCTTTCAATTTATTATTTTCTTTCATGAATCTTGCATCAGCAATAGTTGGTAATGCCGTAATGGTATATTGCAGTTTTTTGAGCATGGACTTGCATCCCAGAGAAGAGAATTAGCCAACAAACTTCTTGGTCATGTTCTGACACTTAGCCTTCAAATGTATGGTTGCCGTGTCATCCAGAAGGTATGGACAATATATGGTTGCATTAGTTGATATGTATATGTTGACTCTATAATTTTCTGATTTCTTATCATTTTTCTTTTGTTCTTTGAATTATGTATCCCACTTTAGGCCATTGAAGTTGTTGATCTGATCAGAAGATAGAGATGGTTCAAGAGCTTGATGGTAATGTCATGCGCTGTGTACGCGATCAGAATGGTAATCATGTCATTCAGAAGTGTATTGAATGTGTCCTGAAGATGCTATCCACTTTATTGTCTCAACATTTTTTGATCAAGTTGTGACCCTATCAACACATCCGTATGGTTGCCGGGTGATACAGGTAATTTCCCTTCACTGCTTATGTTACACTTATCATGTATAACTAAGATTGTTTGTCATATAAGAATACCTTCTACATGACAGAGAGTGCTGGAACATTGCAAAGACCCTACAACACAGCAGAAAGTTATGGATGAAATTTTAGGTGCAGTTAGCATGTTAGCTCAGGATCAGTATGGCAACTACGTTGTTCAGGTTTACAATTTTTTCTGACTAGATTGTTTGGGCTTCTTTCTTTATTCCCATTGTAGTGGAACTGTTGAAGCATGTTTTTATTATTCTCACGTTTGTTTGGTTTACTTGAGCATGATTTTCTGGATGTGCACTCTTGGCTCCAAGCCTTCTATCAAGCTTTTCTTTAGAAATAGTTTTGATAATCGTGCACCCACAATTCTGGATGTGCACCCACAATTCTCAAGTTACAATGTGTTTTGAAATTACTCTCCTTTATATTGAAGCCTTTTTTACTGCAAATCTGTTAATTGACTATACAATATGAATGTCTTTTCCTTTGGCTGGCTTCTAATCTTTACATAGTGTTGTCCTTATCAATAAATGATATCATGATACCTTTCAACTAGAAACTTAATTTTCTTGTTTATGATTTTCAACCGAATTTATTGCGGATGTCTTTGCAACACATGTAATGCTTGCTACTATTTATAATTATTTTTAAAAATGTGTTATTATAGCTTCCCGGACTATTTGCTTTATGCTTTTAACATGCCATCCTAGGTTGGTTCTCTCACGTGTGATACAGGCTTCTGGACCCTACTCACTACTTCTTAATATTCCTTTACCCCCTAAATGTTATACTGTTTGCTATACATGTGGGTTGATCTCTTGCTTTTGGTTTCTTCTCTCCTTGATAACAGCATGTGCTGGAACATGGGAAGCCTCATGAGCGTTCTTGTATAATAAAGGAATTAGCAGGCAAGATAGTTCAAATGAGTCAACAGAAGTTTGCCTCCAATGTTGTAGAGAAATGTTTGACCTTTGGAGGTCCTTCTGAGCGCCAATTACTAGTGAGTGAGATGCTTGGGACCACCGATGAAAATGAGCCTCTTCAGGTTTGTTAAACTTTCTCTTCCTAATATATGCCTTTCCCTTTCTTTATTGGAGCAAATTAGAATACCATCATAAATGATCAGTAATGGTCTTCTTCATGATTTCCAATGCAATTGCATGAACTCAACTTACAAAATCTGTAGGACTTCTTTTATCCCTCTTTACATGATTGAACAGAAAAAAGTTTGGCATATCCTGTCTTGAATTTAGTTTAATAGAATTGTTATTTGTCAGTGTGGCGAATGCTTTAGTTAACTCCCAGAACCACAACCTGTAAAATAGATCTTGGCTTGTCACAAAATGATAAATCAGATTCCTTTTATATGCAGGCGATAGTTGCCGCTACCAGCGCTATTGCTAAGGTGAACCCGATGCCCCCGTCTGGCCTTAACCAAATGAATCATCCAACCTCGGATATGGTAGGCAAAGATTTGGGAAGTACGGGCGGCCCCCCATTATGCGCAAATTCAAAACAAGCATGCCTTCCCACCATATGGCTTGCCTCCCAACTATACACCACCCAATGTGGCATACATTCCCAATGAGGATGTCAATAACTTCGCTCCCATACTCATTGAAAGCCGACAACCTCATCTTGCACATGTCTCTTAAACCGTGGGGAAGACACATGGAATGCCCCACCACAATCTAGCCGACTTCGAGCCTTGCCTCGGATATGCCACTGAAAGGCAAGTAGTTGGTGGTATACCCATGCCAAACACTTTGAAGGGCCCTCAGTTTCGCCCACAACCACAACCCTTGCATTTTACGGTGGGAAGAGCCCTTCCTGCTATGGCTGAAAAGGGAAAGTTGAATCATATAGAGGAAAGGCTCAAGGACATTGAAGGAGGCGAATATTATACCTTTGCTAACCTAGAAGAGTTGTTCCTAGTACCCGAACTTTGACAAGTACAAGGGGGCTACTTGCCCCAAGAACCATCTAAAGATGTATTGTCGGAAGATGGGGGCATACGCAAAAGATGAGGAACTACTGATACATTTCTTCCAAGAAAGTCTTACTGGGGTAGCTATTAACTGGTACGCTAACTTGGAACCTTCCCTAGTCCATTCTTGGAGGGACCTAATGGTTGCCTTCGTTAAGCAGTATCAGTACAATTCTGATATGGCTCTAGATAGGATGCAACTATAGAACATGTGGAAAAAGGGGGCACTAATCTTTCAAAGAATACGCCCAAAGATGGAGAGACTTGGCAGCTCAAGTAGCGCCCCCAATAACAGAGAAAGAGATTATTACAATGATGGTAGACACGTTACCGGTGTTCTACTATGAAAATGGTGGGTTACACACCTTCAAGTTTTACAGATTTGGTCTTCGCCAGTGAAAGGATCGAAGTGGGTCTGAAATGAGGCAAATTTAATCATCCTGCTTGGACGAATGAGAAAACTGGGGCGAATGAAGAAGGTGAGGATGAGGGAGAAACCCATGTTGTGACTGCCATTCCTATACGGCCAAGTTCCCCATCAGCTCAACACCATCATTACTCAGCCAATAACAACCCTTCTCCTTACCTACCACCCAGTTATCCACAAAGACCATCCCTAAATCAACCACAAAACCCACCTTCCACACAACCAATGCTAAACACCACCTTTAGCACAAACCAAAACACCAACCAAGGAAGGAATTTTGCAGCAAAATGCCTGTAGGATTCACCCCAAATTCTGGTGTCATATGCTAACTTGCTCCCATATCTACTCGACAATTCAATGGTTTCCATAACCCCTGCTAGGTTTCCTCAACCTCCATTTTTCCGAGGATACGACTCGAACGCAACATGTGCATATCATGGAAGAGCCCCGGGGCATTCCATTGAGCATTGTATGACCCTGAAGCGTAAGGTGCAAAGTTTAATTGATGCGGGCTGGCTGAAATTTGAGGAGAATCGCTTGTGAATCCTAACATTGACAAACGACACCACACATGGGGCAATTTTGAAAGCTGTTCTTAATGACTCATCAGGATTTCCAAGTTTATGCCATTATTGTAAACCACAGTTGCAATGCTAAATAAAATGGATAAATTTTATATCTTTGTCCCTTATCCTCTCACAAACGCATCTTTGCTTATTCAACTTTCACCGGAATGTGGGTGCAAGCCATTGATCTGTTTGCTTAAGCGACCTGCGCTCCTGAGTTTGGACTTCCAAGACCGTTCAATCAAAAATTACTCGTGCTACACATTTGGTGAGGGTGCCATAAAACGACAAGTAAAGCAAAAATAAGTTTCAAAATAAAAATAAAAAAGGGCATTTGATTGACTGTGTTATCAAGTAAAAATATAGACGTTCATGTGACCTCATTTTATCATTTCGGAAAGTTTGTCTTTTTAGAGAGAAGTGAGTTATCAAGAATAGGATGTTGGACAAATGGCCTCAGTTATCTTAAGAAAGGGGGGGGGGGGTGAATTAAGATACAAAGACTATTCCCCAATTAGACTTTTTTTGTCTCTTTTTTGGATTAACAATGCACCCCTAACATGAATTACTCAAAAGACAATTCAAAATAAACTTCTTTAAAGCAAAAGATAAATAGCAATAAATAAAAGAAGTTTAAGGGAAGAGAAGAATGCAAACTTGATTTATACTGGTTCGGCCACTTCCCGTGCCTACGTCCAGTCCTCAAGCAACCCACTTGAGATTTTCCACTCTCTTTGTAAAATTCCTTTTATAAAGTCTGAACCACAAGGGACAACCCTTCCCTTGTGTTCAAGAATCCTCTACAACAAGAGACCCACGGTCTCTTAATCCCTTTTCAGAAATAAGAAGAAGAGAAGAAGAAATCTCTCTTAAAAGAGATAGATTGTACAAGGAAGATCAATCAAAATTCCTTATTGAATATGCAAGTGGTTGACCAAGGAATCTTTTTGAGAGGATAAGACATGCCAGTTCAGAAAAACTCTTAATCTTTTGAGATGATAAAACTTTTTGGGCAATGAAAACTTTCTTTTAATTTGTGTTTCCAAGTCACCTTTGTTGGCCATTCATAAACCATTGAATAGATGTGACTCTTGGAAATTATTTTTTGAAAATCCCCTCTGGTAATCAATTACCATCCATGTGTAATCAA
Source organism: Glycine soja (assembly GCF_004193775.1). NCBI lineage: Eukaryota > Viridiplantae > Streptophyta > Magnoliopsida > Fabales > Fabaceae > Glycine > Glycine soja. The sequence goes on from NC_041019.1 coordinate 27,797,338, forward strand.
TTACACATTATAAATTTTGAATTCAAATTTCTAGTGACTGTTATAAACATTTTCAGTCACTGGTAATCGATTACCAGAGAGTAAATCTCAAATTTAAAATGATTTAGATAAAATTCTTTGGCCAAACCTTTTGCTTTTTCAATTTGGAAACTCCTTCCTAAGATTCTAGAGATCAACTTGATCATATATCTTGATTTTCTTGGATTCTTGGATTCTTGTCTTGAATAAACTTGAGAAGCACTTGATCCTTTGGCATCATCAAAACATCAAAATATCATGCTTCTACATAGGAGCATTTGAATTTACCCGTCAACTAAAAAAAATCCTTCAACTATTTCTTGTCCTTGAAAGTCCTTTTTGAGAATCAATCGCTTCTTTCATTCTTCCTTGCTACAAGGTTGTGAAAACAAAACAAAGATGGATACCTTAGAGCCTTACATTGGGGCAATGAGGGGCACCGTGCATGAACCTCAAGTAAACCTAGGGGTAGATTAGAAGTTCTCACCCAATAGGTTCCCTGCTATAAGGTCATGACGAAAGATAACAATTGGTACCTCAAAGCCTTACACTGGGGCAATGAGGGGCATCGTGCATGAGCCTCAAGCGAACATAGGGGCAAATCAAAAGTTCTCATCCGTCCATGTTTTTAAACAAAAGAAAGGGAATAAACCCTGGGATTTCAATGGATTGATTAAACATCAAATGGCTCCATTGTTGTCACTCCAAAATGGTCAAGTGACTAAATCAAACAGAACAGACACTCTAAGGGAGTTCCCAGAGAGATTTACAAAAGATAGGATAAGGTTGCATGAATTATCACCTCTTTCAAAAGGACAGTCAATCTGTTTTTTCCAAAAAAAATTAATTAAATCAAAATCAAAATCACAAAATAGGGAAAGAATGTCATGAACATTGTACAACTTTCCATTATATTGCATTGTTTCATATGAAGTCCGCATTTACCAAATTTCACAACAAAGGTTGCATGCATCTAAAAATCATGTTAACTGCATAGATTTCCTACATCTAATGTCCAATCTTTTGAATTTGGGATGACCGGCCCTCTCGATGAGTCGATCTCTTACTTTCTCATAAGGGTGGACCCTTGGGTACTAGTACCTATCTTCTTCAGAGGACTACATGCCCTCGCCTTCAGAGGACTACACGCCCTCGCCTTCAGAGGACTTCACGTCCTCACCTTCAGGGGGCTACACGCCCTCGCCTTCGTAGGGCTACACGCCCTCACCTTCCGAGGACTACATGTCCTCACCTTTAGTAGACTACACGCCCTCACCTTCAGAGGGTCATGTACCTTCACCTTCAGAGGACTACACGTCCTCGCCTCCAGAGGACTACACGTCCTCACCTTCAGAGGACTACACGTCCTCACCTTCAGAGGACTACACGTCCTCGCCTTCAAAGGGACATGTCCCCCTTTTCAAAGGGCTACACGCCCTCGCCCTTAGAAGGCGACACACCCTCACCTTTAGAGGACTACACGTCCTCGCCATCATGGGACTACACTCTCTCGCCTTCAAAAGGCGACACGTCCTGAACTTCAGAGGGCTGCACGCCCTCGCCTTTAGTGGGCTATGCGTCTTCACTTTCAGTGGGCTCCATATCCACACCTTAAGATAATTTAAGATCCTCTGCCCTTAAATGCTTAACCGAGACTTGCACTCCTGGTTAAGGGGCCAGTAGTTTCCTTTTATCAGTTCCTGGGCCACCCCCTGATATTGGAGGAGGGCCAACTGTGCGAGCACAACTAGAGAGGGAGGCTATCACACAGCTACTATGCATACCGGTGCAAGATTTCACCCGTGCCGCTGCAAAGAGACGAGTGTGGATCATGCACACCAACATGAACAGTCTTACACAGATATAAATGATGTTGCTACTTAGCAACATTCTGCCCAGCGACCGCAATGTCGATCTCCCCCTGCGAAAGTATCGATTGGTCTGTGCTGTCACAACATAGGTAAGTATGCATATTGTTCAACTGATTTCTAATGTTATCTACTATTTGCAGGGGTCGCGCCCACAAGACACCCAGTGGACCCAGAAAAGTCGAATAGGGCCCTGGGGTTTTTAGCTCTGGTTACGGGTCTCTGTCAGTCCTATAGGGTGCCCGTTCCCCCCAGCAAGGTCACGCCGTCGTGAGATAGGTAAGTATGCGCACCGCTCAACTGATTTCTGATGTCATCTATTATTTGCAGGGATCGTGCCCACAAGACACCCAGTGGACCCAAAGAAGTCAAACAGGGTCCTGGGGTTTCCTGCTCTGATTACGGGCCTCTGTCAATTCTACGGAGTGCCCGTCACCCCCAACAAGGTCATCAGGCCCCCTACTAATCGAGCTTTCATCAAGAGGTACTGCGCCCCTAGGCAGGCGCCAGACGAAACACCACAACAGCCTGGGGATGGCCAGCAACAGGCAACAAATGCACCGCCGCCACCTCCAGAGCCCCTCAGCTCATCCACAAAAAGGTTAGAGTATTGCTTACGACAAGTCATCAGGCGTCCAGCTCAAGACATTAAAAAAGCATTACTAGGAGGCAACCTAGTACCTTTTAAATCTCTGCTTGTTATTTGATCACCTTTGTTTCTCAGGTCATAGTAGGACACACCTAGTTACTCAGGATCTTGGGAATTTAAATAAAACAAGCACAAGCTCGGGAGGTAGTCATACCTCACAATATATATATATATATATATATATATGTATGTATGTATGTATGTTTAGGTAGAAAGATACCTTGGATATGCATGTATGTAGCAAAAATACTTCACAAAATATATATGTTTTTTTAGGTAGAAAGATACCTTGGATATGCATGTATGTAGCAAAAATACTTCACAAAATATATATGTATGTTTAGGTAGCAAGGTACCTTGGATATGCATGTATATAGCAAAAATACCTCACAATATATATATGTATTTTTAGGTAGCAAGATACCTTGGATATGCATATACACATGTTTAGGTAGCAAAATACCTCATGAAAAAAAAACAACAAAAACAAACAAGAAAAAGAAATAAACAAATGATAAAAAAGAGAAAAAAGAAAAATAAGTTGTCTAGCTGAAAAACCAACATGCTCGTGAAAAGAGATAATTTCCAACTTTTCTTTGAAAGAATTCACTGATCATAACCAGTTTTTGAAAAATGTGTGTACACAGCTGAAGGGTAAATGCTGTGAAAGTTTTTCCAAACACCCAAGATAGACTCAGATGAATGCACAAATTAATAAAAGAACATATTTTGGAAATAATGGGTTGACTAAAATAGAGAAAATGAATTATGAGCCCTAGCATCACATGACCAAATTTTTTTCGACACTTGAGTGTCCACATAAGTGCATGCACGACTAGTTTTGCATAAAATATCCAAATCATCATTGTTGCATTTGTGTCATGGAAATAATGTGGGACATCCCCTTTTATCCCTGAACCAAACCAAACCCTGACATATATCATGTCCAGCTGTTCTACAAGCCTTGAGCCAAAATCCCAACTCACCATAAACCTTTCCCTCAAAAGAAAACAAAAAAAGAAAAGAAGAGAAAAGAAGAAAAGAAAGTTCTCGATCAAAGAATCGGAAGAAAGCAAAAAGAGAAAATTCCCAATCAAAGATTGAGAGAAAGAAAAAGAAAGAAAGGAAAGAAAATTCCCGATCAAGGATCGAAAGAAAACAGAAGAAATATGCAAAAAGGTCTTTTGGACCAGACAACATGTGAACAAATATAGAGTTACTACCAAGTAAACAAAAAAAAAACAACTAAAATAAAAGAAAGGAAACCACGACCTAAAGTGGTCCTCTACCTTTGATTACCAACCAAAATCATATGCGTCGGTGACTTGTTCGCCTCGCGCTAAACAAAAACAGAAAAGGAAAAGGCCAAAAACATTCAAAGCCAAAATTCCCACAAAAAAACATCATTCCCAAGAAAAAGTCCTACTGATCCATGATCACGCATGTAATCTTTGATTTGATAGGAAATGATTTGCAAGATCAAGTAATGGCATATCTATGGTTCGGAATTAGGACGAAACACTTACCTGTGTGAGATTAATACACTTTGAGTGATTTTCTTCTATTTTTGTTGAACCCAGTGTTTCCTCTAAATGGTCATTTCGAAACGAAATGCTAACATCCAAAATCTCATTTGTGGTTATGAGAAGATTTCATCAGCATACTCCCCTTCCCCGGTAGACACATTGTTTTTCATCCGAAAAGCATATGTTGCTCTGATTAGTTGTAAGTTTTCTCTCTTTACTAAAACATGTTCGCATTTTAGTGAAGAAAACACCGAGACTATTTTTAGTCTCACAAGTTATCCAGAACTACGTAGGTCTGAGTTCCTCATTGAGGATACGTAGGAGCAAGAGCCTCGCTTTTTTCGGCCGCCCACAATTTCTGTCATACTGACACTGGAGTCACGTGACGGGCGGAGATACCCGAGTGGTTATCCGTTTAAACTTTCTTTTGCTATCTCTAAGACTCAAAGCATGATAGCACGCAGAGACTAACGTCGTCTTCTACACCCTTTGTCAATCGCGGCAAACAAGCCCATTGACACGCGGAGATTTACGTCATCTTCCGCGCAAACAATTTCTGTCATACTGACACTAGAGTCACGTGACATGTGGAGATACCCAAGTGGTTATCCGTTTAAAATTTCTTTTGCTATCTCTAAGACTCAAAGCATGATAGCACGCAGAGACTAACGTCGTCTTCTGCACCCTTTGTCAATTGCGGCCAACAAGCCCGTTGACACGCGGAGATTTACGTCATCTTCCACGCAGACAATTTCTGTCATACTGACACTGGAGTCACATGACATGCGAAGATACCCGAGTGGTTATCCGTTTAAACTTTCTTTTGCTATCTCTAAGACTCAAAGCATGATAGCACGCAGAGACTAACGTCGTCTTTTGCACCCTTTGTCAATCGCGGCCAACAAGCCCGTTGACACGCAGAGATTTACGTCATCTTCCACGCAGACAATTTCTGTCATACTGACACTGGAGTCACGTGACATGCGGAGATACCCGAGTGGTTATCCGTTTAAACTTTCTTTTGCTATCTATAAGACTCAAAGCATGATAGCACGCAGAGACTAACGTCGTCTTCTGCACCCTATGTCAATCGCGGCCAACAAGCCCGTTGACCCGCGGAGATTTACGTCATCTTCCGCGTAGACAATTTCTGTCATACCGACACTGGAGTCACGTGACATGCGGAGATACCCGAGTGGTTATCCGTTTAAACCTTTTTTTTTGCTATCTCTAAGACTCAAAGCATGATAGCACGCAGAGACTAACGTCGTCTTCTGCACCTTTTGTCATCCAAAGGCGGCGGGCCCGATGACATGCGGTTATCCACACGCTCGATGAGTGATAAACGCGCAGGGACAAATTCTGTGCCCTTCATCTTTCAGGAGCAGCGAGTCGAGTGGTAAACGCGCATAGACAAATTCTACGCCCTTTGCCATTCAGATTTCGAAAATTGGGTGATAAACGTGCATAGACGAACTCTACGCCCTTTATCATTTAAGAGCAGCAAGCTGAGTGGATAAACGCGCATAGACGAATTCTGTGCCCTTTATCATTTAGGTACAACAAGTTGGGTGGTAAACGTGTAGAGACAGATTCTGCGCCCTTTATCATTCAGGAGCAGCGAGTCGAGTGGTAAACGTGCATAGAAATTCTGCGCCCTTTGCCATTTAGATTTCACAAATTGGGTGATAAACGCGCATAGACGAATTCTGCGCCCTTTATCATTTAGGAGCAGCGAGTCGAGTGGTAAACGCGCATAGACAAATTCTGCGCCCTTTGCCATTCAGATTTCGCAAATTAGGTGATAAACGAGCATAGACGAATTCTACGCCCTTTATGATTCAGGAGCAGCGAGTCGAGTGGTAAACGCGCATAGAGAAATTATGCGTCCTTTGCCATTCAGATTTTGCAAATTGGGTGATAAACGCCATTCCCAGATTCTGCGCCCTTTATCATTTAGGGACAACAAGTTGGGTGGTAAACGCTCATAGACGAATTCTGCGCCCTTTATCATTCAAGAGCAGCAAGCTGAGTGGATAAACGCACATAGACAAATTCTGTGCCCTTTGTCATTCAGATTTCGCAAGTCGAGTGATAAATGCGCAAAGACAGATTCTGCACCCTTTGTCATTCAGGGACAGTAAGTCGAGAGGTGGACGGAGACAAATTATGGTCATTCTACACACCTTTTCGCCATCCAGAGGCGATCGTGTCTGGTGGCACGCAGAGACAAATTATGGTCATTCTGTGTCTCGCCGCCCAGGCTCGATCGTGTCCAGCAAAATGCAGAGACAAATTATGGTCATTCTGCGTCTTGTATCAACCAAGAGGAACAAATTCGACAGTATCAGGATGATGTGTCGGTACTGATCATTTTCAAATTTTTGCAGGTTCCGTTGGCAAGGAGGTTCACCGGCGGAATGGTGTTTCGCTCGAACGAAATTAGTGTCTTATCTTTACTTCCCTTTTATCTCCAATAAAAGACAAGTAAAGAGGGACAACTGTCATACCCTAATTTCGTCTGGGGACCATCCGTTGTTGGGATGCGACCCTCGTTTGACCACTTCGAGGTATTTGGCACCCATCGTTAGGCAATTTGTGAAGTTTCGAGACTTGCCGGAAGCCAAAAGAAAAGCGTCGTAGCACAATCCGTGAAGTTCCATGACATGCCGGAAATTAAAAGGAAGTGTTAGTGCGCAATCCGTAAAGTTCTGTAACGTTTCGGAAGGCAAAAAAGGGATGATTACATAATCCGTAAGGTTCCGCAACATTACACAAAGAAAACAAGTATCGTTACGAAATTCGTATGTTTTCGTAACTATACGGAAAAAGAATCACCACAAAAAGGCAGGGGGTGTATTTAGTAAAAATGGGGGTTCAAATAGCAACCAGGCCCACTTGGGCCTTCTAGGATGTTCCTCCAAAAGGCGGTTGCTCCTGGAGGAAGCAACCTAGCTCGCCTGAGCGAGCTGGGTGGCAAGCATCTCCTTCCTTTTCCTATAAATAGGGGAAGGAGGGAAGAACAAAAAGGTTCAACCCTCTTGGTATCTGAGATTCACTTAAAATTAGTGAGAAAAATTGTTTCCGTGAAGAAAATCCAAGCCGAAGTGCTTCCATAACGTTTCTGTAATGTTTCCGTGGGTGATTTCGCGAAGATTTTCAACCGTTCTTCGACGTTCTTCGTCGTTCTTCGGTCTTCAACCGGTAAGTTCCCGAAATTGAACTTTTCAATTCATTCTATGTACCCTTAGTGGTCCTCATTTGTTTTCACGTGCTTTTATTTTCATTTCATTTACTTTGTGTACCCCCTTTTGACGTGCTTTAGTCCTTTACTTAAGTCATTTTCTCCCCAAATCAAAAATAAAATAAATTTCCACCGATCATTTGAATTGTAACATCCTGTAATTTCTGTTAAAGTGAAACCTGACCGTTCGGTCATGCCGTAATCACGTTGGAAACCAAAAAAAGGTAAAATAATAATATAATAATCAAAAATATCTTTTAGTAAAATAAATATAAAAAAATCAATCGAACGTTTTTTCTTTGGGATTTCTCTTTCTTAATTGAATCGACTAATAACCAAAGTGAAACTAAGGCTAAAATCAATTCATAAACCAAACTTTTGTCATCGCCTAAAAAAGCCATTTTCAAAGGTCCAATGCCTTGAAATGGTCTTTTCCGCTTTTATTGGTTAAGTGTAGATTTCTAAAAAGCCGAAAATCAATATGTAACTTTATTACCTCTTTCAAAAAATAAAAGAAATCATTAATGGTCCAAATGCCTTAATGTTTTCTCACTTTTCAAAAGAATCGAAAGATTGTCTAATGGTCCAACGCCTTAAATGACCTTTCATTCAATAAAAACATATCTTGCAAAAAAGGATAAAAATAAATAATAAACTTAACCAAAACGCTTTGTTCACAAAAGAACTACGTAGGTCTGATTTTCTCATCTCAATTGAGGAATACGTAGGAGCAAAGGGAAACACCCTTGTCGACCACAAAAAGATAAAAATATAAAAAGGCATAAAAAGACATAGAACATAAAAAGGGGAAAATAACATAAATTGAAGTCATATTTGCACATTTGATTAAAGGCTGTCGTCCCTTGTGACGGACGTGTGGGGTGTTAATACCTTCCCCGTGCATAAATACAGCTCCCGAACCTTTGACTTAAAGTTCGTAGACCACGTCTTTTCGATTTTTCCGACGTTTTCCTCAAATAAACATTGGCGGCGACTCCGCGCGTATTCCTTTCTTGGAACACGCACCCGCGAGTCACGCGTCGCCTTCCCGCCGAAGGGTAGGTTGCGACAATGTCTATTGATAAAGTGTTAAATAAACAAGACAAAAGCATTCTATGGTAGGATCTGTTTCCTTATCGTCTGTCTTCTCAAGACTGACAATAGATCTTGCTCTAAGGTCCCAGTTTCCAAATTGGATCATCATACCTTATCACACCCCCAAAGCCAATATTCATAGAACCTCAAAAGGACCATGAAATAAATGTCAAACACGACCATGGGTTCAAGAGGAAGTATGTAAATGAATGGAAGATATGCAAAGGCATATGAAAGTCTATGATGCCCTTCCATGAGGAACATTAAGACTTTTCACTAGAACTGTTGAACTTAGCACTTCTTTGAAAGGAAGGGTTTTTGTAACGACCCGCCTCGTCACTACAATATCCACATTCTAATATTCGATAATTTCAATTTTTATAAAAAGAACTCCCTTAATTTTTGCTTATGAAAATAGAAGTGATTTTGTCACAACATAAATTCATCCAACAACACGCCTTTACTTAAGTGAATATGCATAATTACATAGAAACAATAATTTTGTACATGTCATACACATAACGAAAATTAAATATGTTCATATATATAATTAAAATTCCACTTTTACATCTTTAACTCAACAAAATAAAACTTAAAAACCAACTACGGAGGAGTTGATTACAAAACACAACTCTCTCCCAAAATAACGCCAACATCATCACGTCTGCTCGGCGGCTCCTCACCAGAATCTTACTCCCTACACCCTGCCAATGTCATTCTGCTCCCACGAACAAGGTTCGTGATCATCACAGGTATCAACCACACGATACAAAATTGCAAGGGTGAGTTTATTATAAAAGAACCAATACCAATTCCAAATAACCACAATTAGCAAGGAACATAGGCAAACATGATAAGCATACACAACAATCATTCTTCAACACTTATATCCAACAAATATTCATGATTCACATCCAACAATTACTCATCATCCATCCATGGACCCAATCAAGACTGCACAGAATGATGCATGCACCTGACTCAACACTCAGATGCAATGTGGTACGTACCAACAACAACCAAACCTCAGGAAATAGCCTAAGCGTGTCCACACGACACTCTGACTTAGGGAACTGTGCTAAGTTTATCGAGACCACCCGGTTGTGCACGTAACAGCCCCCCTCCCATAGATGATCAGCCTGGGAGCCCAAAGGTGTTCCCTACCAGGTGACAAGCCCCCTAGTACAAAGTGCACTTGGCCACAGTTACTCTATTTCCTGTGTCGTATAAGCTATGATCATGGCCAAAAGTAAGTGCCAAAGACCATGGACCAATTAAAGCGCCTAAGCACCCCCTCAGAGATGCTTAGATTCTCTAACCACGCTAGTTACCCACGTCTGGGCCATCCGACAAGGTCAGTGCACTCTGCCCCCCATGACATACACTCCATACGACGTATGTTCATGGCCAAAAGCTAGTGCCAAAGACCCTGGAAGGTCAGTGCACAGTGCCCCCCACAAACATACACAAAATGCACATGCCAATGCATTTCCAACATCAATCAACATTCCATTTCCATGTTATTCACAACATAAATATCATCTCATCTCAATGACATTATCAACAACAACAACAACCTCATTTCATATTCACATATTCATCAATAATAACAATTCATGTTGACATGGTCTTTATTAACAACGTCATCTCAAATCAATATCATCATAATTATCATTATCATCACATATCAATTAAAATCCTCAATAGCAACATCAACGAAAATTCAAACAAACACAACAATATCAGTTCCACACGCACGGTCTTCAAACAACACATTTCAAACAACCAAAACAATATCATTCATCACAATACACACACACACACACACACACAGACACACACACACACACACACACACACACACACACACACACACAGATATATATATATATATATATATATATATAGCAGATATCAAGGGCACACCGAAACGGCTTACAAACCCAGGTTTTTGAAAACAAAGAAACCAAAGCAATGGCAGAGCCGCACAGGATCGGTGAGGGGAGAAGGGAGATGTGGAAAATAGAACTTGAAATTTATTGAAACCGAAAGAAAAGCTTACAAAAAGTTTTTCCCTAGGCAGAGCTTCTCTCTCTAAGAACCTGATTCTGAGACTATCTAAAAGGGTGCCTCACAAAGGGAACGAGGATTCCTTTAAATAGACCCAATTTTTACTGTTTCTACAGTGTCGGTAATGTTTACCGGAACTGTTACAAAACTTTTACAAATTACATTATTTAAAAGAAACTGACAAATTAGTTACAATAATTCATGATTACTACAACTTATTAATCGTCGTCTAATGATATACCAAAACAATCATCTTCATTCTGGTAGAACGGATCATCTTCTTGGTCATCATTAGTCTCGGATGATTCAGCTTCCTTCTTGGAAGGTTCTTCTTCCACTTCCTGTTGAAGTAGTTGGAGAACTTCTTTGAGATTCTGAGCAAGACTCGCTTTAGATTTTGAGCTTGCTAAGAATGCTGCCAGTTGCGACTTCTGATTTAGAAACAAAGATGTCTCCGGATCAACAGGTTTAAGGAACTCAAGATTGCTCTGGAACCAGTTCTTGACTTGATTTGGAGCAGCCTTTGAAGTATCGAATTGTGACCACCATTTTACAAAGGCGTGTCTCTGTAACGGTGGATATTGCTTGCTGTTTTCAGTTTTTCCGTATCTGTATTGCCATGAAAAGATCCATGACAAGGCAAAACTGGAAAAGTACTTTAAATCTGCCAGAATATGTGATTCCTTGATATTATAGAGCTTGTTGAATTGTTGGAATCCCTGTTGGACTTCTTCTGGGAATATTTGTGGAATTGGTCCGAAGTAGTTCCACCATTGGAGGAACCAATTTGGAAAATTATACGCAATATTATTTTAGAAGTAAATTAGCCATGAATGCTTGAATTTACTATTTTGATGCCAAAACACATTGGTCCAGGCGTCAATGTAATCCCAATAATTATATCCTGCAGGGTCAAATGGTGCAGAAAATTTTTTGGGTTGGTTTAAGTTTGAGCCATAATGTCATGGCTGCATAACCTTTAAGATTTGGATTGTGGAATGGGTATTTAGATTTGGATCTTTGGGGTCTTTGAAGTGTTTAATAGATACTGAGTTTGTATCTATTAGAATGAATTCGTAGAATTTGCGGGTTTTTTTTTGTGGCTATTGGCCTGTAATGGAATCCCGGGGGGAATACTTTGGCGGTTGCTTTGAAAGGATTCTTGTCCTAGTATTCTGGTTCCATTTGTAAAACATTGAAAAATTTGTTTTTTGAAATATAACTGTTGCTGGGTTGTGGCGTTGATTCTTGTTGAGTCAACGATTGGCTTGGTTTTTGGTTACAGACAGTTTTGGTCTGTTTGGTTTTTTGGATTTGTTTTTGCATATCTGTTTCAGAATCATCGTCTGATTCTGAGGCCATTTTTGCCCAGGTCTTTTTGGATAATTTTTGTATTTTGGTGAGGCCTATATCCTCTAAGGCCAAGAGAGTTTGTATTGACCAGGCATAATCAGCCACAGTCTGTTTGGTTGTAGGTAATTCCTGAGTTGATGACTCAGGTTTGACGGTAATTATCTGGGTCAATGACCCTTCAAGCTTTCCTTTCTGGGTTGATGACCCAGTCTGGGTAGGTGACCCAAAAGATGATGTAGTTGCCTTTTTGGTTATTGGCTCTGGTAGAGCCAATAGAACCTCTTTTCCTTTTGTACTAGATCTCCCTCCTCTGCTGGAGGACCTAGACACCTTAGGAGGCATCAGGAATTTTCTGTAAAAATTCACGGGTGAGGTAGTCAGGTAGAGAGTTGGAAGAGCCCTTGATATATTCTATATTAAAATCAAAGATGCTTAAAATTGCTTGCCATCTTGCAAAAATCTGTTTTGAGGCAAGGTTTTTTACATCCTTCTGTAAAATGTCTTTGGCTGATTTGCAGTCAACCCTTACCAAAAATTTTTGATTTAATAGATCAGATTGAAATTTGGAAATGCACAAAACAATTGCTAAAACTTCTTTTTTAACAGTTGAATACTTTAATTGTGCAGGATTCCAATGTTTTGAAGTATATGCGATGACATGTTCTTGACCATGGACTTGTTGTTTGAGGATGCCACCATAACCGATGTCTGATGCATCAGTTTCGACAATTTTGAATGCCTGTGGAATGGGAAGATACAGACATTTTATGGATTGGACTTTGACTTTGATTTCTTTAACTATTTGGGTATGGAGGTCAGACTAAGGAGGCGGATTTTTCTTTAGCCTATCATGCAATGGCTTGACAATATTGTTTAAGTAGGGGACAAATTCTCCTACGTAATTTAGACAACCTAGAAATCTTTGTAATTGGGTTTTGTCTAAGATTTGGTTGGGAAATTTGCTAGCAAACTCTATTGACCTTTCGATTGGAATGATTGTACCTTGATAAATATTATGGCCAAGGAATCGAATTCGAGTTTGGAAAAGATTGATTTTTGATTTGGAGACTGCCAAACCATTTTGTTTGATGATATGGATGAAGGTTTGGAGATGTTTGAAATGTTGGTCAATGTTTTGGGAAAAGATTAAAACATCATCTATGTAGACAATGACAAATTTTGAATAGGGATTAAAAATATCATTCATAACTTTTTGAAATTCTGAAGGGGCATTCTTCAGTCCGAATGGCATCACATTCCATTCATATTGCCTGAAAGGTACAGTAAACACTGTTTTGTACCTATCTAATTCTTGGATTTGGATTTGCCAAAATCCAGATTTCATATCAAATTTTGAAAATATCTTTGCAGAATTTAATCTGTTAAGCAAATCTTTTTTGTTTGGAATAGGATATCTAATCCATTGTAATGCTTGATTTAGTGGTTTGTAATTTATGACCAAGCGAGGTGTTCCACGCTCAATCTCAGATTGCTTGTTGACATAAAAAGCCGCACAAGACCATGGGCTTTTGCTTTTCCGGATTAGGCCTTTATCAAGCAAATCCTTGATTTCTTTTTTACAATACTGAAGAAGTTCTTCATTCATTTGGATTGGTCTGGCTTTGGTGGGAATTTGTTTTTCCCTAAAGTCTTTCTCATAAGGGAGATCAACAATATGTTTCTTTCTATCCCAAAATGCATGTGGCAATTCAGAACAGACGGTTGATTCAATATGATCTAATAAAGATTGAATTTTTTCTTTTACCTGGGGTTTTCCCAGTTGTATCTGAATATTACTAAAAGATACTTCTTCTTTTAAGAAGTTAATTTGATTAATCTTATTTTCTATAAGATTTATATTTCTGGAAATTGGTTTAGTAGAAAAATTAAATATAATTTTTCTTCCTAAATAATTTGTGATTATTCCTTCATTAGATATTTGGATGGGAAACAGGGCTCTAATGAAAGGCGTTCCTAAGATTACCTCATTCTTAAGGTTTTTACCAGAAAAAAGTTTGTGTTAATCTTAAGACCTTGGTTTTCAATGATTGCATTTGATAGCTTAAAATTAATTTTTAATTTTGAGCTGTTTGCCATACTTAATTTTTCTGAGGTTTTCTCAAAGAATTTTGTAGGAATTAATCCTTCTAAAATGCAGTTTGAATCAGCCCCTGTGTCAAATAGGGCCATTGTTTCTAAAACGAAATCGTTAATAATTATTTTTATGTTTATGTAAAATTTTTGGATTTTAATCTTGTTGATTAATCCCATAAACATATCATCTTCTAAATTTTCTGGTTGGTTTTCCTCACTATTGTTGGCACTTTCAGAATCACTATCTTCCTCAAGCTGAGAAAGAATGATCTGATGAATTTCTTGTTGTTGACGAAGTTCTTTTACTTCTCTTTTTAGATTGTTTATCTCTGTTTGGAGATCTTGGATTGTCGTTGGCTTGGTTGAAGAATTTTCTAATCTCTTGAGTATGTTACTTACATCGAATTTGTTGTTTGTGATAAAATCCTTTTGTCTAGGTTTTACCTCTAATGTTTTCTTGAGTTTTTCCAGGAAAACCTTCTTTTCCTGGGGGTCAGGTATGGAATTGATTGCTTCAAACAAGAGATCTTGTTCTCTCGTTAGAGTATTGATTTGCCCATCATCATCATCTGTTGATGATAGTTGGTCATCTTGTTGAATTAGATTTAGGTTTTCATCGGAAGGCACGGAGGATGAAGTTTCTGTTTCTTCCTCTGAAGTTTCTATAAGCAAATTGTTTATTTGTTCTTCAATTGCGGGTTCTAGGTTAAGGTTTCTTAACTTCTTTTTTAGTCTACAATATTTGCTGATGTGGCCTTGTTTTCCACATTTGTAGCATGTTATTTTTTATTTTGTTTTTTGTTTAGGATTTTCCATTTCTCTACTGGTTGATGGTTTGTGTGAGTATCTCCTCCTTGGAAATCTCTTTGTATTGACCGGTTTATTCTCATGGATTTCTTTTCTTGAAGATTGTTTTTTCTTTTGCTTTGGACAGGCCGGTAGACCAAATTGTTCGCAGAAAGAACCTAAATCTTTCTTTGTTTGAGCCTTTTCTTTGGCTAATTGCCTCTGAATTTTGTCATCCTGACAAATTTTTAAGGCTACCTTTTGAACATAAGAAATTAATTGACCATAGCTTAAACTTTCATATGGAATATCTCCATTGGCAGATTGACTACGGATTTTATCTCTAACCTTGTCTCCTAATGATCTGGGAAGACCGACTAGAAATTTTTCTTTCCAAAAAGGTTGTTGACTATCTTCTCTTGTGTAAACCCTAGTTAGGAAAGTATCTCTATACCACCTAAAATCTGCTAAGGTTCTACACTTAAGATTTGATAATAATTCTGCAGACCTATCTTTCGACAAGGATGGGTCTCCAATGAAATGTTGGGCTATTGTAAAAATTAATGTGTTAACAGCGTCAGGAATCTCTTTATCATCGTCATTAGTAATGACTTTTCCATTGAGATCTGTTTTAACTGCGCTGTAAATTTTTGATTTCTCTTCGTTAGTGAGATAATTATCCCACCATCCTTTTAGTTGTCCAGAAAATCCTGCCACTAAGATATCTATAATAGTTTCTTCTGAACACTCATGGGAGGTTTGGTAAGCCGTAGCTACCATGGTCATATGTTGGAGTGTATTCATGATATTATACTCCGTTTGTGCATCTATGTTCCATTCATAGATGTTGTTTGCACTAAAACTCTTAAAATTGTTTTCACCTCTTTCTTCTAATAGAAGGTCAGGGGCAGTCGGACGCTGATAATATAATTTGGAGGGTGTTTTCCAATGTTTGGAATTAATTGGATTTATATTCTTTTCTGACACTGATCCTATCTCAGTTGTGTTATCTGAGTTTTGGTCACTATCTTCATTAATAACATTAATTAATTTGGAGGTACTTCTTGTTACCATTTTTGAAGTATTTTCCGAGGCTTGGGGGGTATCTGGAATGACCTTAAGTAAACTACCAATCTTGGTTAGTAATTCACTATGGTTGTCACCTACGCCTTCAATTAAGGATTTAGTTTTTCGAAGTTCCCTAATTTTTCGTTTATCCTTCTCACTAGTTTTGAAAGGTTTGAATAAAGGTTTTTCAATGGGGATACTTGGCGAAGCTTCCTTAATTGATTTTTGTTTAGGAACTACTTTGGTTTTAATGGTTTCTCCTAAAGCTTGTAAGTATTTATTGGTGTAATTTGCCTGTTCCATTAGGCTCTTAATGTCTTTAGAGGTTACTTCCTCGTTGACATCTTTTGTCTTGAATGGAATTGCCATGACAGGTCTGTTGTTACTGTCTTTGATATTCGGTAGTTGATATTGTGTTGCGGGAGGTAATTCCGATTAGATTAACTCACCATCCTTTACTTGCCAATTTGTTATGACATTTGTTGTTGGATCACCTATGATGTCTTGTTTCCAAGGGTAATCTATATCCTTTCTGATGGCATAAGCATGAAACCAATCAAAGAAAAGGACATTAATTTTGACTCGTTCGACAAATTCGTAGAACTTGTCTTGGATTTGTTTTCTGTTTGTACCCTTGTAATGTTGGAAAAACCATCTCCTTTGAGGTTCATTCTCTGGAGAATAAAAATCTTTCCTAAGGGTTTCCTTATCATTGCTAAAGTTGTCAGATAACACCATAAGATTCCATAGAAGAGTATGTTGGGGATTGGATCGACTTTTGGTCGTCCTCTTGTTCTTGGTTGTATGTTGTTCTAGGTATGCTAGAAGTAGTGTCTAATCCTTGGAGGTTTACAGTAGGGAACTGGTTATGTGACTCAGATCTGGTTAGTCCTACTGGAATTGAACGGGTTCTAATTGAAAAAGACCTTCTAGCTGACTCGTATTCAGACCTAGAGGCTTCTATCCTTGATGAAAAAGAATTTCTCCTATTGAAGGTTATCTCTACCTTTCCGGAGTTATCTTGCTTAATATGTTCTATGGTTGGAGCAGGTCGGGGAATAGACGGCGTGGCCTTATCCATAACCCATCTTTCAGGAAGAGTTACTTCATCCCATTTTATTTTTCTCGGGAGAGAAACGTTAGCCTTTGTCATATCAGTGATAAAAAAGGTTGTTTCTCCTTTTTGAGGTTTTAACAGGACTCTAGATGCACAAGTATTCATGACCTTGTATTGGATCCTATAAATTAAGGCTGCTGGGATTGATCCTTCTTTCATGTCAAGGCCATGAAAGTGGATGTTTAAGAACAGAGAGTCAAGAATGTTTATGTTCATCAGACTCACTGTTTTGTTTGGATAACAGTTAAAATATATTGGACCTTGTCCTAGGCTGGTTTCGACTGTTCCAATTAGGGAGTCTTCAAATTGATTATGCCTAATGTCTCTTAGACACATTAAAACTGCTGCATCTATGCCCATATCAATTAAGGGCTTGATGGCTACTTGTACACAACCGATGTGTAGATATTTATACTTACGGCTATGTTCATAAATTGAATTTTTTGAAAGTAAATGAAATTCTTCCCCTATATCTTGTCCTAGAGGAATATTGTTTTCTACTGTTTTGATTATGTAATCAAAGTTGTGTTTGTACTTTATTGTTTCAGGAACGTATAGTTGATCCTGAGGGATTTCTGGAATGTTCCAGTCATCCATGTTTTGATTGATATCTTCGAATCGAACTTCCTCATCGAAGAGATTGTGTTTTGGGGCGACCTCTTGGGTCTGGTTATCTTGATCATTTAATAAATTGGGGTTTCTTGAAGAAGATGATGAGGAGGAGTTTGAGCGAAAAGAGATACGGGAAAAAGATCGTAATAGTCTATACATGATTATAATATTCTCTAATATCTTTGCCTTCCTTTGGTTCCATAGAAATATCTCCGTAAGTAAATATGTCACAAAATTTTTCTGGATCTGAATTATTTTTAAGAAAAACTTTTTTTTTTTTTGGAAAATAGTTTGAACGGCAATCCTATAGTCACCAGTATTTTGTGTCTTGATATTTTGGTTAAACAATACACCTTAGCCTTACCGCCCTTTATCCATCACGGGTCTTACTGCTACAGTACTATTCAACTAAAATATTAGACTGCTGTACTTCCAGGAAGTACTGTTCAAACACTTACTGTACAATTCAAAGTAAAATATTTCTTGTACTATACAAGGTTTTAGTTTCAGATCCATAAAATTTGTTAACATATGTCCTTACGAATAGTATTCCTACTTCCCCATCAGGCTCTGATACCAGAGATCAGCGGGAATAAGATCAAACGGACAGATAGGAAGTAAGAATGCAGTATGATAAATGAGGAAAATATAAACTTGTAAAGCAGATATCAAGGGCACACCGAAACGGCTTACAAACCCAGGTTTTTGAAAACAAAGAAACCGAAGCGGCGGCAGAGCCGCACAGGATCGGTGAGGGGAGAAGGGAGATGTGGAAAATAGAACTTGAAATTTATTGAAACCGAAAGAAAAGCTTACAAAGAGTTTTTCCCTAGGCAGAGCCATATATATATATATATATATATATCGCATCCCATTAGTTAAAACGTAATTTTCTTTGAAGAAAAATCAGCATGCAACAGGGACAGGAAGATATCCTCATAGCTAGGTTCCCTGACCCTAACTATGGTGTTAAAACGGTAAATTTTATAATCAACTCCCCTTACCTATTGTGAGCTACCCCGCAGATTCCTCGTCGCGTCACTTGAAGATTCCTTTTTGTCCTTGCTCGTCGATTCCACACAACCCTCTGCCATGCCAAAATGAAGGAGACTTATTATGGATTTCAGAAAAGAAAGCTAGTAACAGTGCTTTGGGTCAAACACCCACATCACTACATGAAAGAGCTGAGAGCATTTCGGGTTTTACAAAGGAACGTCATTTGGAAATTCCGACCACGCCAATGTGACCGGGGTTCAGTGTAGGTTACGAAAATAACATGCATTTCATGAAAGGATAACGTTTACAAAGTCTTTTTCTCTAAGGTTTTTCAAAGGAAGCATAAGACATGCAATGGCGGTTCCAAAGTCAGAAAAGATGCAAAGACAAGATGAAACTAACAAGAAACAAGCATAGAACCATGGTTACCTCGAAAGAAAACGAAAGGTCAGATTAGGGTTTTCGTTCTCTACCGAAACCACAAGCCTAGTTGGAAGATTCCGCTTCGGTTGAAGGGTTCCTCTCAGTGTGGGTTTTCAATGGAGAACAATGATGGTTTGTGGTGGCTAATGGTGGCTGTGGGTGATGGAGAAAGTGCTTGGAACTTTAGAAATGGCTTTGAAAGAAAGAAAGACGAAGAAATGACATTTTTCCTAAGCTACCCGAAAGCAAAGGTTGAAATGCTTAAATAAGAGATGCTCTTGGGAACGAAAGCTTCTAGCACACTCCAGACATCTTCTCAAAGATCCCAACGGTCAGATCTTGGACAAGTGTCTTGAAGAAGTTTCAAAAAGATGCAACGGTTAACGAAGGCGGGGCAGCGTTTTTACCGAGGCAGCTTCATGTAGTTTTCTCTAGAAGCTTCATTAAGAGGCTTCCTCCAGAAGCTTCATTAAGAGGCTTCTAGCACACTCTGGACATGTTCTCAAAGATCCAACGGTAAGATCATGGACAAGTGTCTTGTGAAGTTGCAGACCAAATTTCGAGAAGATCCAACGGTTAATAGAGGCTGGTCAGCGTTTTTACCGAGGCAGCTTCATGTAGCTTTCTCTAGAAGCTTCATTAAGAGGCTTCCTCCAGAAGCTTCCTCGTGGCTTCTTTGAGAAGCTTTCTAAAGAGGCTTCTTTGAGAAGCTAGACCCTTATCTATCCACACCCCTCTATTAACTAAATTAATTTCCTTAAAAATAATTACGGATGAAAATAACGCAACAAATAATCAAACATCAAACATAATTACTAATAATATATAGATATATATATCAGGGTGTTACAACTCTCCCACCCTTTTAGAAATTTCATCCTCGAAATTTACCTTACTCAAACAAGGAATGGTGAGCTTCTCGCATCTGACTTTCTAATTCCCACGTGGCATCTCATCCAGATGCACCTCCCCAGATCACCTTGACCAACGGAATCTCTTTCCCTCTTAGGTGTTGTGTTCGCCTATCCTCGATCCTCAAAGGCAATGTTTCATATGTCAAATTCTCCTTCACTTGTACATCATCCAATTCAATCACATGGGATGGATCACGGATATACTTACGGAGTTGAGGCACATGAAAGACATTGTGAAGATTAGAAAGAGACGGGGGTAGTGCAATTTGGTATGCCACAGGGCCAACTTTCTTAAGAATTTTGAAAGGACCAATAAAGCGAGGTGTGAGTTTTCCGGATTTTAATGCTCGACCAACCCCAGTCCATGGAGTGACTCTCAAGAATACATGATCACCAACCTCGAATTCAAGATCTTTCCTCCTCTTATCATGATAACTTTTCTGCCTACTCTGAGCAGTCCTCATCCTTTCCTGGATTAACTTGACCTTTTTTGTGGTTTGCTGTACCACTTCTGGTCCTAAGGTAAGGCCTTCTCCAGGCTCTAACCAACATAGGGGTGTTCTACACCTTCTACCACACAAAGCTTCATAGGGAGCCATGCCAATGGTAGAATGAAAACTATTGTTATAAGTGAACTCTATCAATGGAAGAAAACTCTCCCAGCTTCCCTTCTGCTCTAAGACATATGCTCTTAAAAGGTCCTCCAACGACTGAATGGTCCGCTCAGTTTGGCCATCAGTCTGAGGATGGTAGGCTGAACTCAGTCTAAGCTTGGTTCCCAATGTTATGTTCAAGCTCTCCCAAAACCTAGAGGTAAATCTAGGATCTCTATCAGATACTATGCTAGATGGCACACCATGTAACCTGACAACCTCACTTATATACAAGGTGGTCAACTTTTCCAAGGAAAATCTGATATTAATGGGAATGAAGTGAGCAGACTTAGTCAATCTGTCAACAATAACCCAGATAGAATCTAAACCTCTAGGGGTTCTAGGTAGTCCTACCACAAAATCCATGGAAATACTGTCCCACTTCCACTGGGGTATCTCTAAGGGTTGTAACTTCCCTTAAGGTCTCTGATGTTCTATCTTAGCCTTCTAACAGACTAGGCATGCATACACAAACTCACTAACCTCTCTCTTCATGTTGGGCCACCAAAGCATCATCTTTAAATCTTGATACATCTTGGTAGCACCAGGATGGATGCTCAAATTACTGCTATGTCCTTCCTCTAAGATCATCTTCCTAAGTTCAGGCACATTGGGAACACAAATCCTATCTTGAAGTCTCAAAACTCCATCTGATCCAACATTGAAACTACTGTCCCTTCCTGACTCTATAGCCTCTAACTGAGTCCTTAGAAATGGATCAATCTTCTGACATTCCCTGATATCACCTAGTAACTCACTAGTGATCCTCAAACTTCCTAATCTTACACTATTAGGAGTAACCTCACATGCAAGACTAAGGTCTCTAAACTGTTCCAGGAGATCCATCTCTCTAACCATCAAGGAAGACATATGTAGAGATTTCCTACTCAAGGCATCAGCCACTACATTGGCTTTATCGGGATGGTAGCTAAGCTCAAAATCATAATCCTTAAGAAACTCTAACCATCTCCTTTGTCTCATGTTCAGCTCCTTCTGACTAAACAAGTATTTAAGGCTCTTATGATCACTAAACACCTCAAACTTAGAGCCAAACAGATAATGTCTCCAAATCTTAAGGGCAAAAACTACAGCAGCCAACTCTAGATCATGGGTGGGGATAATTCCTCTCATGAGTCTTAAGTTGTCTAGAAGCATAGGCCACCACTTGGCCATTTTGCATCAACACTCTGCCTAAACCCATCTTTGATGCATCACAATACACCTTAAAGGGTTCTCTCGGGTTAGGCAAAACTAGCACTGGAGCGGTCGTCAATCTTTACTTAAGGGTCTGGAAACTATGCTCACATTGGGTATCCCACACAAAAGCTTGACCCTTACGAGTCAGTTTAGTTAAAGGTAGAGCCAACTTGGAAAAACCTTCTATGAATCTCCGGTGGTATCCTGCTAAGCCCATAAAACTCTTAATCTCAAAAACAGACTTAGGACTCTCCCACTTAAGAACAGCTTCTATCTTAGAGGGATCCACAGTTATACCCCCCTTGAGATATCACATGCCCTAGGAAACTAACTTTCTCTAACCAGAACTCGCACTTGGACAACTTAGCATAGAGTTGTCGGTCCTTAAGGGTATGCAACACAATCCTCAAATGTTCTTCATGTTCCTCTCTAGTCTTGGAGTATACCAAAATATCATCTATAAATACTACCACAAAATTATCAAGGTAAGGGTGAAAAACTCTATTCATGTGGTCCATAAACACTCCTGGAGCATTAGTCACACCAAAGGGCATGACTAGATACTCATGGTGACCGTAACGGGTCCTAAAAGCAGTCTTTGGTATTTCCTCAGACTTCACTCGGATCTGATGATAACCCGACCTAAGGTCTATCTTACTTAACACACAAGCTCCTACCAGCTGGTCCATAAGGTCATCTATTCTAGGCAAAGGGTACTTATTTTTAATCGTTACCTTATTCAACTGGCAGTAATCCACACACAACCTCATGGTTCCATCTTTCTTCTTCACTAGCAACACTGGGGCTCCCCATGGAGATACACTAGGCCTAATAAACAACTTATCCAACAACTCCTCTAACTGTTTCTTAAGCTCAGCTAACTCTATAGGAGACATCCTATAAGGATCTATGGATATGGGTCCAGCACCAGGTACTAAGTCTATGGAAAACTCTATCTCTCTCTCAAGTGGCAGACCGAATATATCCTCAGGAAACACTTCCGGAAATTCTCTAACAACAGGGAGGTCACACATAGAAACCTTTGTCTCTACTTCTAGGCTAGACAAGATCATGTATACTTGAGCATCTTCCTTTAAAGATGTCACAACTTGGTTGGAAGAGATAAACATCATATCCTTACTCACTCCAGAATCATCATAGACCACACTTTTATCAAAACAGTTCAACAAGACATGGTTTGAAGATAACCAGTCCATACCAAGAATAACATCAATCTGGCTCAAAGGCAAACAAATCAAATCAATCAAGAATATCCTACCAGAAATCTCCATAGAACAATTCAAACACACATCAGAAGTTAACACAGAACAACTATTAGGGGTCTCTACTACTAGATCTTTATTTAAAGAAGACACAAAAAGCTTAAGTTTTTCTACACACAAACAAGATATGAAGGAATGGGTGGCACCAGAATCAAACAACACAAGCAAAGGAATCCCATTTATGAAACATCTACCTTGGATTAGATCTTTGGATTTCGAAGCTTCAGCACCATTAAGGGTAAAGACTCTTCCCGTGGTCTTTGGATGTCTAGTTTGGTCATTCGGGCCTCCACCATTTTGCTCTTTCTTGGGTCGTGAACAATCTCTCTGAGTGTGTCCCTTTTGTCCACAATTAAAACATGTTACGCCTATATTGAGACAATTCGAGGAGATGTGCCCTGGCTTACCACACTTGTAACAAATGATATGAGTGGAGAACGTATTGGGTTTGCTACCGCTACCACCTGCAAATCCCCTAGCAACAGTCCTCTGATTGCCATGACGGTTACCATATTGCTTAGGAGGAGTCGAATATGGTTTTCCTCGATGTTGAGGCCCATTCTTTTTGTTCCTCATTGGACCTGTACTCCTATAATAGGTCGCCCTGTCTCGGGAGTCTTCATCCCAAATCCGACACATATTAACCAAAAGTGGGAACTGACGAACACCTTGGTAATTCACAGCTTGCTTCACTTCAGGTCGTAAGCCATTCAGAAACTTTACACACTTGGAACTCTCACCATCTCTCCCTTGATAATGGGGAAAGTACCTCACCAGCTCCTCAAACTTGGCCGCATATTCAGCCACAGTCATACTTCCTTGCTTAAGCTCCAAGAACTCCATCTCCTTCTTGTTCCTAACATCCTCGCGAAAGTATTTCTCCAAAAACACTCTCTTGAAGATATCCCAGGTCACATCTTGACCTTCAGCCTCTAGGCATTGGCGAGTATTCTCCCACCAATACTCAGCCTCTTCCACTAGAGTATATGTACCAAAAGCAACCTTTTGCCTCTCCGGACATGCCATAACTCGAAAAATTTTCTCAATTTCCCTTATCCAGTTCTGAGCACCATCAGGGTTGTATCCTCCATTAAAAGAAGGAGGGTTGTTTCGTTGGAAGCGATCCAACCCCTGGTACTCAACAGCTCCACCAACTTCTCCTCTATTCGGATTCCCTATAGCCTGAGCTAAGGCTTGAAGGGCATCCGCTATCGCACGATCATTCCGTCCAGCCATCACTCCCTATACACACCAGGGAGTTAGACATGGAAGCAATGCACACAAACAAAGAACCACACAACAATCACAACCATTACAAATTCCTACTCAGTTACTCTTGAGAGTTGATGCCTCAAGACATTAACACTTACTTTCCATCATTTGCATTTTCTGATCGCTTGCCATATCATTCCATTGCCCTTCACAAATTATACAGGTGGCCAGTCTGATAATTCGTGACCCAGCATTGAAATTCATGGTATAGCAGACATCAGAAAAACAAATTCAATACGACTACAACAATCAAATCTCTATAGCTCATTAAAACACAACTAGTGAGTAAGTGCTAATAGCAAACAACGAACATCAAACATCAGCAAACAACCAACACCAAGCATTCAACAAAACAACCAGAGAATGCACAAAAAAACATAGCAGACTCACAACACACTGGCCGAAAGGTTCGACCTGCTCTGATACCACTAAATGTAACGACCCGCCTCGTCACTACGGTATCCACATTCTAATATTCGATAATTTCAATTTTTATAAAAAGAACTCCCTTAATTTTTGCTTATGAAAATAGAAGTGATTTTGTCACAACATAAATTCATCCAACAACACGCCATTACTTAAGTGAATATGCATAATTACATAGAAACAATAATTTGGTACATGTCATACACATAACGAAAATTAAATATGTTCATATATATAATTAAAATTCTAGTTTTACATCTTTAACTCAAAAAATAAAACTTAAAAACCAACTATGGAGGAGTTGATTACAAAACACAACTCTCTC
This sequence comes from Glycine soja, assembly GCF_004193775.1. Taxonomy (NCBI): domain Eukaryota; kingdom Viridiplantae; phylum Streptophyta; class Magnoliopsida; order Fabales; family Fabaceae; genus Glycine; species Glycine soja. Next base: position 27,822,327 of record NC_041019.1, read on the forward strand.
CCAAAATAACGCCAACATCATCACGTCGACTCGGCGGCTCCTCACCAGAATCTTACTCCCTACACCCTGCCACTGTCATTTTGCTCCCACGAACAAGGTTCGTGATCATCACAGGTATCAACCACACGATACAAAATTGCAAGGGTGAGTTTATTATAAAAGAACCAATACCAATTCCAAATAACCACAATTAGCAAGGAACATAGGCAAACATGATAAGCATACACAACAATCATTATTCAACACTCATATCCAACAAATATTCATGATTCACATCCAACAATTACTCATCATCCATCCATGGACCCAATCAAGACTGCACAGAATGATGCATGCACCTGACTCAACACTCAGATGCAATGTGGTACGTACCAACAACAACCAAACCTCAGGAAATAGCCTAAGCGTGTCCACACGACACTCTCACTTAGGGAACTGTGCTGAGTTTATCGAGACCACCCGGTTGTGCACGTAACAGCCCCCCTCCTATAGGTGATCATCCTGGGAGCCCAATGGTGTTCCCTACCAGGTAACAAGCCCCCTAGTACAAAGTACACTTGGCCACAGTTACTCTATTTCCTGTGTCGTATGAGCTATGATCACGGCCAAAAGTAAGTGCCAAAGACCATGGACCAATTAAAGCGCCTAAGCACCCCCTCAGAAATGTTTAGATTCTCTAACCATGCTAGTTACCCACGTCTGGGCCATCCGACAAGGTCAGTGCACTCTACCCCCCATGACATACACTCCATACGACGTATGTTCGTGGCCAAAAGCTAATGCCAAAGACCCTGGAAGGTCAGTGCACAGTGCCCCCCACGAACATACACAACATGCACATGCCAATGCATTCCCAACATCAATCAACATTCCATTTCCATGTCATTCACAACATAAATATCATCTCATCTCAATGACGTTATCAACAACAACAACTACCTCATTTCATATGCACATATTCATCAATAATAACAATTCATGTTGACATGGTCTTTATTAACAACGTCATCTCAAATCAATATCATCATAATTATCATTATCATCCCATATCAATTAAAATCCTCAATAGCAACATCAACAACAATTCAAACAAACACAACAATATCATTTCCACACGCACGGTCTTCAAACAACACATTTCAAACAACCAAAACAATATCATTCATCACAATACATATATATATATATATATATATATATATATATATATATATATATATATATATATATATATATATATCGCATCCCATTAGTTAAAATGTAATTTTCTTTGAAGAAAAATCAGCATGCAATAGGGACAGGAAGAATCGTCATAGCTAGGTTCCCTGACCCTAACTATGGTGTTAAAACGGCAAATTTTATAATAAACTCCCCTTAACTATCGTGAGCTACCCCGCAGATTCCTCGTCGCGTCACTTGAAGATTCCTTTTTGTCTTTGCTCGTCGATTCCACACAAGCCTCTACCATGCTAAAATGAAGGAGACTTATTATGGATTTCAGAAAAGAAAGCTAGTAACAGTGCTCTGGGTCAAACACCCACATCACTACATGAAAGAGCTGAGAGAATTTCGGGTTTTACAAAGGAATGTCATTCGGAAATTCCGACCACGCCAATGTGACCGGGGTTCAGTGTAGGTTACGAAAATAACATGCATTTCATGAAAGGATAACGTTTACAAAGTCTTTTTCTCTAAGGTTTTTCAAAGGAAGCATAAGACATGCAATGGCGGTTCCAAAGTCAGAAAAGATGCAAAGACAAGATGAAACTAACAAGAAACAAGCATAGAACCATGGTTACCTCGAAAGAAAACGAAAGGTCAGATTAGGGTTTTCGTTCTCTACCGAAACCACAAGCCTAGTTGGAAGATTCCGCTTCGGTTGAAGGGTTCCTCTCGGTGTGGGTTTTCAATGGAGAACAATGATGGTTTGTGGTGGCTAATGGTGGTTGTGGGTGATGGAGAAAGTGCTTGGAACTTTAGAAATGGCTTTGAAAGAAAGAAAGAAGAAGAAATGACGTTTTTCCTAAGTTACCCGAAAGCAAAGGCTGAAATGCTTAAATAAGAGATGCTCTTGGGAACGGAAGCTTCTAGCACACTCTAGACATCTTCGCAAAGATCCCAACGGTCAGATCCTGGAAAAGTGTCTTGAGAAGTTGCAAACCAAATTTAGAGAAGATCCAGCGGTTAACTAAGACTGGGCAGCGTTTTTACCGAGGCAGCTCCATGTAGTTTTCTCTAGAAGCTTCATTAAGAGGCTTTCTCCAGAAACTTCATTAAGAGGCTTCGAGCACACTCCAAACACGTTCTCAAAAATCCCAACGGTCAGATCATGGAAACGTGTCTTGTGAAGTTGCAAACCAAAATTCGCGAAGATCCAACGGTTAATGAAGGCTGGGAAGCGTTTTTACCGAGGCAGCTTCATGTAGCTTTTTCTAGAAGCTTCATTAAGAGGCTTCCTCCAGAAGCTTCCTCGTGGCTTCTTTGAGAAGCTTTCTCAAGAGGCTTCTTTGAGAAACTAGATCCTTATCTATCCACACCCCTCTATTAAATAAATTAACTTTCTTAAAAATAATTACGGATGAAAATATCGCAAAAATAATCAAACATCAAACATAATTACTAATAATATATAGATATATATATCAGGGTGTTACAGTTTTCGGGTATAGATCCTTTTAACTATCCTTCATATGATGTTTGACCAAAATAAGAGAAACATTCTTTATCATGTTCCAAGATAGAACCTAGAATTCGTGTCTTTCCTCCATGACCATCTAAAAGATCCAACCCTAGCTCTCTTGTAACACCTCAAATTCTTTTTTCTGAAATATTGCTTTTAAAATTGTTTAAATAATATATTTTTTGGAATACATATCGTTAAATTTAGTTTCAATTCTAATTTGATAAAATATGTCAATAATCTTTTTCTTTGGGAAAAGAAGGAACACACACACACACACACACACACTTATATTGCACTTGATTACATCATATACGTATAATTAAAATGCTCATGAATAATGGATATTGTCAAAATGCGTTATCTATTTAAAAACCATTTCGAAAGTTATTGTCATTTTCCTTCCATCCTCACACAACGCTATAATAAAGTACAATTTATAAAGAATTTACTTGCACAAATTAAATTTAGATAAATTGAAAGAAATACGTAATCATAGATACTAAGCCTCAGTGGCCCTTAAGATATAAACATAGATGTACAAAAATAATTACAACTATTAGCAAGAAAGATAACATATTCACTGCCCCTCAAAATATTACACAGTATCACCAAAAGGAATAATACAACAAAATATCACACTAAAAGAAACTGTATGAAATCGAGGTGATGATCAAACATATGTACTACTTGAAACTGCAACAAACACACTAAACGGGGGGGGGGGGTTAATAGTGTGTATATCAAAGATGTAAACTTTTCATGATATAAAAGATAATATAGATAATACAGTGTTAACCACTGGTCATCCACTGAGGATAAAATAGATATATAGTGAAGAACATAATGGTCGTCTAGTGATAGATAAAAGGTTCTTGAAACAGTTTTTGAAATAATTGCTTGATGTTAAAAAGAGATAGAAAGCATAATAAGAATGCTTAATAAACCTTTATGGGGAAAAGTAGAAACACTTGGTTTATACTAGTTCGATCAACCTGAGCTATGTCTAGTTCTCCTTTACTCACTAGTAAAGGGTTCCACTAATCAAAACTTGATTACAAAACAAGTATTCTAACCTACCACTTCTGGCTTTACAAGTATTTTTAACACTATTTTTGGTATCTTCTTAGACTCCCTTTGAATTTAAGAACAAGTATTGTTTAACACTAAGCCACTCTTGGCTTTCATAGACAAATGTTTGAATGGATACAAGTATTCTTAACACTCGAAGAGTGAATATACAATTAAGCACAAATATACAACTTTACTTCACAAAGGATAAACAAATGAAAACTATATAATCATCTAGTGATTTTAGTAGAGTTTTGCTTCACATATTTTCTATTGTTCTTGTTATATCCTTTTCGTCACTTGCTTCGTTGAGGGAGACAACCTTTTATAGACTTTAGTGAGGTATCCATTATGTGATTAACATTGATATCTTGAAAGGACCATTTTCTCGGACTGAAGAATGAGGTGACATGTCAAGCTCTGAATGGAAAAGATTTATCTATAGTACAGACAGCGCCAAGTGCTTTTTGTCTACAGTGAAGGAGACCTTTAAGGGAATATTTTGTGGAAACCTTCTAGTCTCTTCTATACTGCTATTTTCTTAAAAACAAACATTAGTTATTCAAAAATAAGAGAGGAAAATAGAATTTGAATAAAATAGTACATGTGGACTTTCCTTTTTTTTTTGTCATACTCAAATCTTTTGGACTAGATGCACAAGTTTACCTTAAGATAGTGTGTTATACTAATTTATATAAGAGTGGACACTCACTGGATATACCGTGTTGGGCATTAGATTAAAATAGAGCATAGTTTCTATAGCTGTGGATGATACTTAGTGTTGTAAATTCCTTTAAAATAATGATCCTATCTACTTGGCAAAACTCATTAGAATATCTATAATTTATGCTTGTTGTTATGTATCAAAATCTAGGTGGATGAGACGGTTCGCTTTTAATTACTATCAAAATTCCTATTTCACCCCCTTTTGTCATAGCAAAAATGGGTTTGAAGATAGAAAGATTGAAGAACATCATCATCAATCTTGAGATGGCAGTGGTTGTTGTTAGTCGATGAAAACGACTAACTTTTGTGTATAAAACTTGTATAAATTGTATCAAACTCTCCCAATTTATGGTTATTTTGTAAGGTTATAAGTATTTTCTGTTAAGTATAAGAAATAAATACTTAGTATTTTCATTTTGGTGTTTAATAATCATTTTCTCTCAATTTCAGGTTAACTAGGCAAGCTTTGGAAAAGGTTGTTTCACCTTCTCGCTAAGCCAATCTCTTGGCTTAGCGAGCATCCGCTAAGCGCAACATTCCTGGGCTAAGCACGAGGAAGAATCTAGAAGAAGATGAGCTGTATAGGTTTGCTAAGTGCACCGCTTCATCTCTCTAAGAGCGCCGCTTCAATTCATCCGTTAAGCGAGAAAGGCACGCTAAGCCAAAAATCACTAACATGCGCTAAGCGGTCCATACGTGTACTAAGTGGAGCAGCACGAACAAGGCCACCTATTTAAGCCTGAAATCAGATTTTGCGAAGAGAGTTTGGATTGAGATTCGGAGCTTTGCATGTCTAGGGTTTCTAGAGAGAGAAAGGTCCAAGTTCTAGAGAGTTTTGAGAGAATTTGTTGTGTGAAGATCTGCAGTGACCAGAGCTTGAAGCAGGAGCCAGTTTGAGAGCTTGAGATGAGTTTGTGTGTGATTGTGAGAGTCTAGAGGTGAAGGAGACATCCTCACCACTTGTATTTTTGCAATCTTTCATCTTGTTCTTCTCTTTGTTGTTAAGAAAGCTTCCTGGTATGGAAAGCTAAATCCTCTATTGGATCTTCCCTGTAGGTACCTGATGTAAATATATTTCTATCTATTTAATAATGTTTTGTGTATTCTCTATGCTATATGCTTTTCATTCCAGTATGTCTTTACCTTAATCACGTAGATGCATGCTTTTTTAGGGTCATTCAACAGTGGAAACTGGTCTGACTCTAAAGTCCTTGGTAGTGCAGGGCTGAGTTGTCGTGCTTTCACGAGGAATCGGAGTGTGATAAGTCAATTGAGTATGTGTGTCTTAATGCAGTCCTGGTTGAGTTTAGTCTTACAAGAGGAATCTGCGGACGATACTTGATCAGGATTAGGCTAAACTATCATGAGGAATCGGGATTTAAGCAAGTGTGTTTCTTATTTTATATTGAGTGCAAGATTGTGATGGAGTTTGTGTTTCTTATCATGAGTTTGAGCAAGTGTGTATGTTAGACAAAGAAAGAACAAGAATGTGAACTTGTAATTAGAATTGTTAGTCAGTAGACAGATTGATTGTGAAAGAAAAGCTTGAACCAAAAACCGGTGAGAGTGTGACCTTAAATTGTGAGTGAACGACTAGCTGTGAGTAATAATCTTTGCATGAATCTCATAATTTTAGAATGAAATGTATAAATAAGGACATGATGAAGGCCATGATTGTACATATACAAGCTCCTTTGACCAAACAGCTTACCTTGAATGATAATTGCATCCTTTGCTCCCTTTTTGAGCTAAATGATATTGTAAAAAATTTGAACCCTGAACTTAAATAATTATCTCATGATACCTTGTTTAGATTTTAGGAGAGCATATGGTTCAATGCAAATTTACTCTAAATTTGGGGGAGGAAAGTCAATTAGAGTGAAAAGAAAATGGTCAAGCATCAGCACACACAACAAATAAGTTGTATGTTAAAAAAAAGAATAAATTATGTTATTACAATAAGGTCAAAAGCAACTTAAGAGGAAAAGATAGTGAGAAAGCTACTTGTATAATACAAGACCATTGGGATAAGTCAAGGATTTGTGCTCTCTTAGAATCTAAGCCTTTGAATCCTAGAAAAACCAATGAATTTTTTGTAGCCAAGCCTCACTACAAACCTGAGAAAGTCCTTCTGATTCTATTTATACATTTCTAACTTTATGGCATGAGATGAAATTCAAAGATTTGACCTCTTGCTAGTTGTTATTAATGAATAGTTTAAACACTTGTGCTTAAGTGAAACAGTAGCCGTGAGACTGTGGTTTAAACTACTTTCCTTGATGTCATACCCTAATTTCGTCCGGGGACCTTTGCTTGATGACATACGACTTTTCTTTGGTCCTTGTGAGGTGCTTGGCACCCATCATTAGGCAATTTGTGAAATTCCAGGACATGCCGGAAAACCAAAAAAAATATATTGATGCACAATCCGTAAGTTTCCGTGACACACCGGAAATCAAATGGAAGCATCGTTGCATAATTAAGTGAGGTTCCGTAACATTCCGTAAGTCAAAAAGGGGATGATTATGTAATCCGCAAGGTTCCGTAAACATTACGGAAAGAAAACAAGTATCGTTACGAAATTCGTAAGTTTCCGTAACTTTACGAAAAAAGAATCACAAAAAAAAAGCAGAGGGGGGTGCACTTAGTAAAAATGGGGGGTGCAAATAGCACCCAGGCCCACTTGGGCCCTCCAGAAGATTCCTCCAGAAGGCTGTTGCTTCTGGAGGAAGCAACCTGACTCGCCTGGGCGAGCTGGGCGGCAACCATCTCCCCTATTTTGCTATAAATAGGGGAGGAAGTGAGAAGGAAAAGGGTTCAGCCCCTTAGGCACTTCTCTGTCTTTCGAATTTGCTTGGAAAAATTGTTTCCGTGAAGAAAATCTAAGCCGAGGCGCTTCCGAAACGTTTCCGTAACGTTTTCCATGAAGAATTTCGCAAAGGTTTCAACCGTTCTTCGATGTTCTTCATTCGTTCTTCATCGTTCTTCGATCTTCAACGGGTAAGTACCTCGAACCAAGCTTTTCGATTCATTCTATGTACCGATGGTGGTCCACATTGTGTTTCGTGTACTTTTATTCTCATTTCATTTACTTTTTATACCCCCTTTTGACGTGCTTAAGCCATTTTACTTAAGTCATTTCTCGCTTAACTTAAAAATAAAATAAATTTCCACCGATCGTTTGAATTGTATTATCCGTTAACTTCGGTTAAAATAAATTCCGACCGTTCGGTCGTGCCGTAACCACGTTGGAAATAAAAAAGAGGTAAAAAATAATATAATAATCAAAAAACATCTTTTTTAGTAAAATAAAGCGGAAAATCAATCGGAAACTAAGGCTAAAATCAACTCGCCTAGTCAAGCTCGTCCACAAAAATAGGTTTTTGAAGTTTTTCATTTCAATTTCTTACTAAGTAAAATGGATCATTTTCAAGGTCCAACGCCTTAAAATGATCACCTCTTAAGTAAAAAAGAATCACTTGATAAGAAAGAACTACGTAGGTCTGATTTCCTCATCGCAAATTGAGGAATACGTAGGAGCAAAGTGAAACACCCTTGTCGACCACAAAAAAGGAAAAAATATAAAAAGGGTATAAAGGATATAAAGACATAAAAAAGGAACATAAAAAAATCAAAGTCATGTTTGGACATACGATTAAAGGCTGCCGTCCCTTGGGACGGACGTGTAGGGTACTAATACCTTCCCCGTGCGTAAATACAACTCCTGAACCTTTAACTTAAAAGTTCGTAGATCGCGTCTTTTCCGGTTTTTCTGACGTTTTCCTCAAATAAACGTTGGTGGCGACTCCGCGCGTATTCCTTTCGTGGAACACGCATCCTGCGAGTCTCGCGTCGCCCACCCGCCGAAGGGTAGGTTGCGACACTTGATATCTGTCTTATGCCTAACTTCATCTATTTGTTCATGTTTTGTGTGTTCTCTGTGCTATCTGCTTTTCATTCCAGTATGGCTTTACCATAATCACGTAGATGCATGCTTTGTTAGGGTCATTCAACAGTGGAAACTGGTCTAACTCTAAAGTCCTTGATAGTGCAGGGTTGAGTTGTCGTGCTTTCACAAGGAATCGGGGTGCGATAAGTCAGTTGAGTATGTGTGTCTTAATGCGGTCCTGGTTGAGTTTAGTCTTACAAGAGGAATCTGCAGATGATGCTTGATCAAGATTAGGCTAAACTATCATGAGGAATCGGGGTTTAATATCTCAGGAGATACCATAAGAACACATGAGCATTGTTAGATAGAGAATATCTTTTTAGCATCAGGCTCCTATTAGGAAGACCAACATGTGATCTACTTGTTTTTACACATCATTTCTCTCGCGTGATTTTCTTTCTTTTTGCACAAATAGTTTATACACTTGCTCATATTCACATTTACTTTTACACAATAGACGTCTATTTGCTGAAATAGCTTACCAAATAACACAAGTTCCCGAGTGTTCAATACTCGGTTCTTACCGTTTTATACTACTTGCGTGATCCGGTGCACTTGCCGGAAGTCCAACAGTCGTGGAGGTTGAGAAGGTGGTGGTGAAGATGGAGGAGGTGATGGTGGAGGATCAAGGGATGCAAGTATAGGTGGTGGTTGAGGAACATGTGTAGGTGCAGCAACAGCTCCAAGCATAAACATTTGAGCTTGTTTAATGTTTTGTAAGAGGACGACACTGAGGTTGGAGGATTAAGTTGTAATGGCATTCTACATAAAAGGCATGATTTCTTATTCTCTTGGCACTGGCATTCGACAAAGGACTCCATGGCTTGACTAATCAAATCCTGATCTTGATCACGGGTGATGGTGGCGGGTTATGCATAGATGAGTGGAGTGGGGCTGGAATTGGTTGAATAAACAATAACAACATCATGATTGCCCTTATCTCAAGAAGTGGCCTTATTTGAAGTTGTAGACTGCTTGGACGCAAGGTTTTGAATATGTGGTTCAACTTCATCAACCATAGTTGCATTGGAAACTTCACCAATTTTGTCCATGACACCAGTGTTTGTAAGATTAATGACGACCCTAGGCACAATGGCATCGTCCATAACTTTAGAAAATGCTTCAATTTGGATAGAGGCAACATTTTTTGTCTCAGCAACAACAACATCTTCGTCAACCTTCTACTGTTGGTGAGCTTCATGGAGCTTAGTCACATGAGCTACCATTTGTTCCTCTGACATCTTCTTAATAAGAAGTAACCCCTCAATAATGTCGTGGTGCACAATATTGTCACTTCTATTATAGCCAAAAGTGGAGACTTTTTGAGAGTCCACCCATACGATCCATATCCTGAAGGTCCTAGCATCATGAGTGTCCAGAGTATGTATTAGCTGTTTCCCATTAAACAAAGAGCTCTAGTTGTGGGGGAAGTTCACAATCTCCACCTTCATTTTCCTAGTAGGCATTTTTTCTTTGTAATACAACTCAAATCTAGTTTTCTTGGAAACATCCTACACTGGTAGATGCAGACAAACTCAATCAGCAACAATCTTAATGTCAGTTTCCCTTGAGATGTGTAGACTAGAAGGGTACATTGTGGCTTGATCTCACATGTACATCTGCTAATGTAACTTGCCAAGGGATGAGCGATCTTCTTGTGAGAGATTTATATCAGTAGAATGCATTAACGGGAGTATGATGATGGGCATCCATAAGTGCACCTTCTTCTAAAACTGTATCTTTGGAGGTTCCACTTCTTTCCAAAGGTCCCTTCTTTGCTTTGAGAGCAGTTCCTGAGAGATGCGACTTTGAGAGCTCCTATTGTCTTTCAACTTCTGCGTACTGCGTCAAGCTTGAGTGGGGATCACTTTAGTGGAAGGTTGAACTCATTATTGAGTTCTAGGTGCTAGCCAAGAGGGAGGCATCCTAACAACATTTGGCTGCATTGGACGAGTCCATTGTGGAGGCAGAAGATGAACTATGGCATTTGATGGTAGAGCATCAATAATGGTTGAGTAGGTGTAAGATTATCATTAATGAAAACTAGAGGAAACCTTTGAGCATCAATAATGGTTTCCCTTGGAGCTCCCCTTCTAAATCTATCTTGATGCAAATGAGAAGGAGGTGAGCATGGTTGAGTAAATGGTGCATGCTTGCATAAGGGAGAAATATGAGTGTCATCGATGGAGTCACTATCTAAGGAGGAAGAGGCTGGATCTTCCTTGTTTCCAGTGAAGGAAACCGCTCTTTATCACCAATATTTGGGTTAGCCTTGGTTGCCTTCATCTTTATCTATCATGGAAAGATAGAGGGGATGATAGACACCTGGGGTTCATCGATTGGTTGGGCTTTCTTTGCCTTCTTTAAAGCTGGAGCATCAAGAGCAAAAACTTTCCTCTTTTGCATGGCCACTCGTACTAACCCATCATGATATTCATCAATATCACTTAGGTCTTTCAACCTTTGTTCGAATGTGGTTACTACTGGTTGACGCACAAAAGAGAACGCATTTGACACATGCCTTCTTTTAGTCTTGTGCTCCTTGGCCAAAAAGTGTAACACCCTGAAATTTTGATAACTAAAAATAGATGTTTAATGTATTTCTTGTATCATTTAATTATTTGATTAGTTTGGATTGATTGAAGTGTTGTGTGAATTATCCTTGTCCAACTGCTTGGTGTGGTTGTTAGCTTATGTGGAGTTTGATTGATCTGTGTTGGAAATGTGTAATTCTGAGATTGACCTAAAACCTATTTTTGTAAAACAAAAATCTCAAACTTGTTAATTGTTTGATCTCCTTCAAACTTTAACTATAGGTTCACAACCCAAGTCTACAAGTTTTGACCGTTGGGATCAGCTAAATAACATATCTGAAGTGCTCTCTTAGTGAGACCATCTTGCTAAGCGTAATTCCATCCAGAAAGAATAATTCGCTTAGCGAGATCGGCACGCTGAGCAATATTCTAGCTAGAAGTGAAATTTTGCTCAGTGCAAAATGTCCCACTTATTGCCAAAATTCCAATTTCCCTTAGCGAGAAGAGCTCGCTAAGCGAGTCATGCAGATTATTAATATGTTCATCAGCATGAAAAACATGATTTTCACCTCTCTCTTTCTATCTCTCTCAACCCTCACTCAAAACCCTAACCCACCTCCTCTACCACCCACGACCACCAGTGACCGCCACGAGTCACCACTGCTAATCATCGAACCACCGCACAGAGTGAAACACTTTACTCGAAGCATAATCTTCAAAACTCAACTTCATGATTTGGTAGAGAACAGAGCCTTTGATCCTCCCCTCGTAGTTTCTTCGAGGTAACCGTGATTTCTATGCTTTCTCCTAGTTAGCTTGAGCCTCTCTTAGTATCTCTTGTGATTTGGGTACCATTATTGGATGTTTTTATGTTACCTTTGAAAGACCCTTGAAAAAGAGACGTTATAAAAGGTGCATTTCTATGAAATTGATTTCATTTTTGTGACCTTCGTTGAAACCCGATCGCATTGGCGTGATCAAAATTTCAAAATGATGTCTCTTTGATGTGGACCCCAAAAGACCATTTTAATCCATTTTAAATTTGAGTGGGTATTTGACCCTGAATGTTAATATTAACCTTGTCTTTGAAATCTATATTGAATTGTCTTCGATTTGGTATATAGAGTTCTGTGTTCGGACCGATAGACGTGAACCCAAGAGATCTCAAAATGACACTAGCAGAAGCTAACGAAGAGATATAGATAGATGAAGGGATTTATGGTTCTTTATAGCTTTTGTTACCATAATTGGGGTCAGGGAACTCAGTTATGGGGTTGTATGTTTGTCCCTGTTGCATGCTAGTTTTCAAGAAAAGTTGTGTTTCAAACTAATGGGATGCGATATATATTTGTTATTCATAAATATAACTATGAATGATATTGTTGTTGTATTGATTGGAATTTTCAAGAAAAGTCTTAATTACAAAGGAGACTTTACCCAAAATTTTATATTTGTTCTTTTATCAAATTCTAAATGACCTTAAGAGTTGTTCTATATACTATAGTTCTTCTCTTTAATTTAGAATTTTCCCAGAAATATTAGTATTGTTATATTACGAATTGTTATCATATGTGATTTATGTTGTCTGAAAACCTGGGGAATGTGAAAGTCAAGCATGAGTTTTATACGCGTGTATGTACATGAGGGGTGCAGTGACCTGTCTGAGCATCCCTAGAGAGGGAATAAGATTTGGTTTAAAAATTATAAACGTCACTGGAGAGGAATGGGGACTGTTTAGAATTTTTAACTATTCAAGGTTAGTGCATTGATGGTGCCCATGTTTCATATTGCATAACTCTGAGGAAATAGTATAAACTTGTCATTAAGTACCTATAGTTTTTCACTCAGTTTGGAACTTCCTTGAGACTCATGCTAATCACCATGGGAGGGGAGTGGCTTGTGCACAAATGGGTGACCTCGACAAATTGCTGCCTAGTTTTCCTAAGTGAAAGTGTCATGAGGACACACTTAGGCTATTTCCTGTTGAATGGAACCGCATTGCATTTGAGAGTTGAGTCAGGTGCATGCATCATTCCGAGCATAATTGATTTGAATTGTTGAAAAATTGATGACTAGTTTGTTATGTGTATGTCGAGCTGATGGATAATTGAGAATCGTTGTGATTATTTGTTATTGTATTCTTTCTAATCATTATCGTCTAATAATTGTTAATCTTTTATGATAAACCCACCCTTGCAATTTTGTATCAAGTGATTGGTCCTTGTGATGATCTCGAACTTTTGTTCAAGGGAGCAGATGAGCAACAATAGGTGTATTGGAGGGAAGTCTTTTGTTGGAGCTGCCAAGCCGACGTGATAATGTTGGGGTTTATTTTGGGAGAGCATTGTGTTTTGTTATCAAATTTCCCTTAGTTGGTTCCTTGATTTTTTTATTGGATATGTAAAGTCCAGGTTTAGATTCATGTAAAAACTTTGAGGTGAGTCTACTATGTTTCTCTATGCATTCTAAGCTTTCTTTGTTGAATGTTTCAGTACCTGATTGTTTCGTAGTTACTTGGGTTGTATTTGTTTGAAACTTACTCACATTGTTGTTATTCGTGGATTAGGGAGATTTGTAGGTGTCGTCATAACATGCTTGTACCCCTGATGTTTGTTATACCATGAGTTCCAATGCCTTGCCACAAGCTATGAGACTAACCATCTTGATAATTTGTGAAGTGCAATGGGACACCATGGCAATTGATTAGGAATAAAAAGAGTGGAGAGTGAATGCTAATGTCTCGAGAAAGGATTGTTGTATAGAAGTGATTCCTCCAGGCATCAACTCTCAACAGTAACTTAAGTAGGGACTTGAGATAGGTATAAAATTGTCTTATTCCTTTTCTTGTGTGTATTCCTTCCATGTTCTCACTTCCTGGTGTGTGTAGGGAGTGATGGTTGGATAGAATGATCGTGCAATAACTAACGCTCTCCAAGCCTTAGCCCAGTGATGGAAGCTTGCTTGTGAAGCTTCTATGGAGGTGAGATCTTTGAGCTTCAATGAGGTCCTTCAATAGTGATTTTCCACCATGGAGATGCAGTAGAAGGCAAAGGAGAATGGAAGAGGGGAGGCACCATCCACAAGGGAATAAGCCATGGAAGAAGGAGCTTCACCACCAAGAATGTGCCTTGGATAAGAAACTTGAAGAGGATGTTTTAATGGAGGAAAAGAAAGAGAGAAAAGGGGAGCACGAAATTGAAGGAATAAAAGAGGGAGACAAGTGGAACTTTGAAGTGTGTCTCATAAGACTTTCATTCATCAAAGTTACAACAAGTGTTACACATGCTTCTATTTATAGACTAGGTAGCTTCCTTGAGAAGCTTTCTTGAGAAAACTTCCTTGAGAAGTTTCTTTGAGAAAACTTCCTTGAGAAGCTAGAGCTTAGCTACACACACCCCTCTAATAACTAAGCTCACCTCCTTGAGAAGCTTCCTTGAGAAGATTCCTAAAAAAGCTAGAGCTTAGCTACACACACCTCTCTAATAACTAAGCTCACCTCCTTGAGAAGATTCTTAAAGAAGCTAGAGCTTAGCTATACACACCTCTCTAATAGCTAAGCTCACCTCCTTGGGATGAGAAGCTAGAGCTTAGCTACACACCCCCTATAAAAGTTATGCTCACCCCCATGAAAAAATACATGAAAATACAAAAAAAGTCCCTACTACAAAGACTACTCAAAATGCCCTGAAATACAAGGCCCAAAAGAAGAAAAAAACTTATTCTAATATTTACAAAGAAGAGTGGACCCAACCTTGGCCCATGGGCTCAAAAATCTACCCTGAGGTTTATGAGAACCCTAGGGCCTTCTTTAGTAGCTCTAGCCCAATCCTCTTGGATTCTTCTATCCAATACCCTTGGGGGGTAGGATTGCATCACCCAGGCTATGTGGAATCATAATAGAGGAGAAGTTACTATTGCTGAGTATCAAGGGTTGGATCGCTTCCAACAGAACAATTCCCTTGCTTTCAATGGAGGATACAACCCTGATGGTGCTCAAAACTAGATACGAGAGATTGAGAAAGTCTTCCGAGTGATGGCATGTTTTGAAGAGCAAAAGGTTTCTTTTGGCACGTATACTCTAGTAGAAAAGATGAGAATTGGTGGGAGAACACTCACCAATGCTTAGAGGCTGAATGTCAAGTTGTGACCTGGGAAACCTTTAAAAGGGTATTTCTAGGGAAATACTTCCCTGAAGATGTTAGAAACATGAAGGAAATGGAATTCCTAGAGCTCGAGCAAGGGAACATGATTGTAGTTGAATATGCAGCCAAGTTTGAAGAGTTGGTGAGGTACTTCCCTTATTACCAAGGAAGAGATGGGGAAAGCTCGAAGTGTGTAAAGTTTTTGAATGGCTTGCGACTTGAGGTGAAGCAAGCTGTGAATTATCAACGTGTTTGTCAGTTTCTATTACTCGTGAACATGTGTATGATTTGGGATGAAGACTCCTGCGACAGGGCGGCGTATTATCGGAATACGGGGTCATTGAAGAACAAGAAGCATGGATTCCAAAATTGGGGAAAACCATACCCGACCCCTTCTAAGCAATATGGTAATCATCCTAACAATCAGAGGACTACTGCTATAGGGTTTTCTGGGGGTAGTGGTAGTAAACCCGTTACTTTCTCAACTCAGATCATTTGTTACAAGTGTGGTGAGCCAGACCACATTTCTTCAAATTTTGTGGACAAAGATAGGACATGTTTTAACTGTAGACAAAAGGGCTATATTCAGAGACACTGCCCATATCCTAAGAAAGAGCAGAATGGTGGTGGTCTGAATGACCAAACTGGACATTTGAAAGCCACGGGAAGAGTCTTTACTCATAATGGCATTGAAGCTTCGAAATCCAAAGATCTTAACCAAGGTAAATGTTTCATAAGTGGGATTCCCTTACTTGTGCTATTTGATTCCGGTGCGACCCATTCATTCATATCTTGCTTATGTGTGGAGAAACTTAAGCTTTCTATGTCTTACTTGAATGATGATCTTGTGGTTCTGTTTTAACTTCTGATGTGTGTTTGAATTGTCTAGTATATATTTCTACTAGAAAAGTCTTGATTAATCAGATTTGTTTACCTCTACTCCAAATTGATGTTATTCTAGGTATGGACCGATTATCTTCCAACCATGTCCTGTTAAACCGTTTTCATAAAACTATGGTGTTTCATGATTCTGAAGTGAGTGGGGATATGATGTTTATCTCTGCCAACCAAGTTGACATTTTTGAAAAAAGATGCTCAAGTGTACATGATCTTGTCTAACCTAGAAATAGAGACAAAGGTTTTTATGGGTGACCACCCTAGTGTTAAGGAGTTTCCTGAGGTGTTTCCTGAGAATATATATAGTTTACCACCTGAGATAAAGATAGAGTTTTCTATACATCTGGTACCTGGTGCCAGACCCATATCCATAGCCTTTTATAGGATGTCTCATATAGAGTTAGTCGAGCTTAAAAAATAGTTAGAAGAGTTGTTGGATAAGCAGTTTGTGAGACCCAATGTGTCTCTATGGGGAGGGCTAGTTTTATTAGTGAAGAAGAAAGATGGAACCATGAGGTTGTGTGTAGACTACCACCAGTTGAATAAGGTGATGAACAAGAACAAGTATCCTTTGCCTATAATACATGATCTTATGGACTAGCTGGTAAGAGCTTGTATGTTTAGTAAGATAGACCTTAGGTCAGGTTACCATCAAATCTGAGTGAAGTATGAGGATATTTTGAAGACTACCTTTAGGACCCGTTATGGTCACTATGAGTATTTAGTCATCTCTTTCGGTGTGACTAAGTCCCCTGGTGTGTTTATGGATTACATGAATAGAATATTTCACCCCTATCTTGATAGTTTTGTGGTAGTATTCATAGATGAAATTTTTGGTATACTCCAAGACTAGAAAGGAGCATGAAGTGCATTTGAGGATCATGCTGCAAACCCTTATGGACCGATAGCTTTATGCTAAGTTGTCCAAGTGTGAGTTTTGGTTAGAGAAAGTTAGTTTCCTTGGACATGTGATATCCCAAGGCGGTATAGTTGTAGATTCCTCTAAGATAGAAGTTGTTCTTTAGTGGGAGAGTCCTAAGTTTGTTTGAGATTAAAAGTTTTCTGGGTTTAACAGGATATTACTGGAGATTCATAGAAGGTTTCTCCAAGTTAGCCTTGCCATTGAACAAGTTGACTCGTAAGGGTCAAGATTTTGTGTGGGAGTGTGAGCATAGTTTCCAAACCCTTAAGGAAAAGTTGAGGACCGTGCCCATGCTAGTTTTCCCTAACCTAAGAGAACCCTTTGAGGTGTATTGTGATGCATCAAAGATAGGATTAGGAGGAGTGTTGATGCAGAATGGCCAGGTAGTGGCCTATGCTTCTAAACAACCAAAGACTCATGAGAGGAATTATCCTACCCATGATCTAGAGATAGCTGCTATAGTTTTTGCTCTTAAGACATGGAGGCATTACCTGTTCGATTTCAATTTTGAAGTGTTTAGCGATCATAAAAGCCTTAAGTATCTATTTAGTCAAAAAGAGCTAAACATACGTCATAGGAGATGGTTAGAGTTTCTTAAGGACTATGATTTTGAGCTTAGCTATCATCCCGGCAAAGCCAATGTAGTGGTTGATGCTTTGAGTAAGAAGTTCATGCACTTATTTGTCCTGATGGTTAGGGAGTTGGATCTCCTAGAACAATTTACGGACCTTACCCTTGTGTGTGAGGTTACCCCTAATAGTGTAAGACTGGGAGCTTTAAGGATTGCTAGTGAGTTTTTGGGAGAGATCAAAGAGGGCTAAAAGCCTAGTCCTTTTCTGAGAACCTACTTAGAAGCCATAGCATCAGGGAGAGATAGTAGTTTCAATGTGGGATCGGATGGAATCCTGAGACTTCGAGATAGAATTTGCATCCCCAATGTACCCGAGTTTAGAAAGATGATCTTAGAGGAACGACATAGAAGTAAACCTAGCATCCACCCTAATGCTACCAAGATGTATTAGGATCTCAAGACAATGTTTTGGTGGCCAAACACAAAGAGAGAGGTTAGTGAGTTTGTGTATGCGTGCTTAGTTTGCCAAAAGGCTAAGATAGAACATCAGAGGCCCTCAGGTAAGTTGCAACCCTTAGAGATACCCTAGTGGTAGTGGGACAATATCTCCATGGATTTTTTTGTAAGACTACTGATTGAGCATTTGTAGTTTAGTATTTTTCTATTCTTCTTAACTTCTTTGACCTTTATTGATTCTTATTTTCTAACCTTAACTCAGTTTTGGTCTCAGAAAAATAATTGGGCATAATTGATAATTGTTGCTTATTTTTAGATTTTGTGCTTACTTGATCTATCTGCCTTGTGTAGGGCCTATAGGACACAATAGAACTGCAAACGGAGCATGTAAAAATTCCCTAGAAAGCTAAGGAAATGAGCTTCAATTAAGTCAGAAATAAGTTTTGGCCAATTCTGCCATTTTGAGGGTCATTTTAGGCTTGGAAGTCATAACCTCTGCACTTGAATAATTAGGTTGGGAAATTAGGCTTTGCTTTATGTAATTAGTTTAATTAGATAGATTAGATGGGCCTAATCAAGGCCCATCCTTGACTTCTGATTAGTCACTGTATATATATTAGTTTAGTTAGTTAGTTACTTCATTTTGTACAAAAACAGATTTAGAAACTTGTTGTGCAAGCTTTACTATCAAATTCTTTTCTCTTAATTGTTCTTCATTTTTCTTCCTCTCTTCAACTCTGTTCTTCTCCTTTCTTGCATGAATTTTGTTGCTCTTCCACTGGTGATAATCATAGAAGGCTAAACACTCAATCAATCCAAGGATCCAGTCTAAGCAAGGCTGAATTTGTGTTCTAGGTTAGTATTTCAATTCTATGTGAATGTTCATCATCTTCTTTAGTCGTATTTTCAATTTTCATGATTATGAATGTGCTTAGGATTGAAAATGAATTAGGTTATGGATTCATTTCCTAATTTTGAATTTAATCACAGATTGTTTGGGTGATATTTCAATCTAGTTTTGTGATTTCAATAAATTTAGGGATTAATTCGATTGAACTATCTCTAAAGCCATTGACTAAACTTTCAAAATCTTAACATCATTTGTAGTAACTGTGATAAGTCAAATTGCTTGGTTTGGTGAATTGGATTATAATGCTCTCGAATTTGTTTCACAACCTATTTCATAAACTCTGTCAGTTTCTGCATTTTATGCATTTTTGTTTGTGTTTATGCAATTTTCGTTTATTGTCTGCTAACTGTTTGTGAAATTCCTCCTGTTGTTTATAAGTGCAAAACTAATCCTAGTTTTATTTGTTTTGGAAAGATTCAGCAATCGTTATCAACTACCTAGGACCCCTAGAGGTTTACATTCTATCTTGGTTATTGTTGATAAATTGACCAAATCTACTCACTTTATCCCCATCAATATCAGGTTTTCCTTAGAGCAGTTGACCTCCCTGTATATTAGTGAGATTGTCAGATTACATGATGTGCCATTTAGCATAGTGTCTGATAGAGATCTTAGATTCACCTCTAGGTTTTGGGAGATTCTGAACAAAGTGTTGGGAACCAAGCTTAGGCTAAGTTCAGCCTAACACCCTCAAACTGATGGCCAGACTAAATGGACCAATCAGTTGTTGGAGGACCTTTTAGGAGCATGTGTATTGGAACAAAGGAGAGTTGGGAGAGTTTGTCGTTGATAGAGTTCACCTATAACAATAGTTTTCATTCTATCATTGGCATGACTCCCTACAAAGCTATGTATGGTAGAACGTGTAGCACAACCCTGTGTTAGCTAGTAGTTGGAGAGAACCTCACCTTGGGACTTGAAGTGAAACAACAAACCACTAAGAAGGTCAAGTTCATCCAAGAGAGGATGAGGACAACTTAGAGTAGGCAGAAGAGTTATCAGGATAAAAAGAGGAAAAACCTAGAATTTGAGGTTGGTGATCATGTATTCTTGAGAGTGACCTCGTGGACTGGGGTTGGCCGAGCTTTGAAATCCCAAAAACTCACACATTGTTTTATCAGTCACTTCCAAATTCTCAAAAAGAGTCGATCTTGTGGCATATCAAATTGCATTACCATCGTCTCTTTCTAACCTCCATAATGTCTTTCATGTTTCTCAACTCCATAAATATATCCATGATCCATCTCATGTGGTCGAATTGGATGATGTTCAAGTAAAGGAGACTCAATGTCTATCGACCAAGACTCTAGTCTCCCCTTCGTCATCCACAGACAATCAATTCTGATGACACGCAGGGACCAACATGGTCATCTGCACCCTTTGTCAAAGACTCAATGTCTTTCGACCGAGACTACTTTAGTCTCCCCTTCGTCATCCTGAGACAATCAAGTCCAATGACACGCAGAGACCAACATGGTTGTCTGCACCCTTTGTCGAAGACTCAATGTCTATCGACCTAGACTACTCTAGTCTCCCCTTTGTTAACCAGTGGCAAGCGAGCCCATTGACACGTAGAGACAAATGTGGTCATCTGCTTCTTTTTCTCAGAGACTCAATGTCTATCGACAGAGACTACTCTAGTCTCCCCTTCATCAACCAGAGGCAAGCGAGCCTGTTGACATGCAAAGACCAAATAAAGTCATCTGCTTCTTTATTGAATACTCAATGTCTATCGACCGAGACTACTTTATTCTCCATATTGTCATCCAAAGACAATCAAATCCGATGACACGCAAAGACCAACATGGTCAGCTGCACCCTTTGTCGAAGACTCAATGTCTATTGACCGAGACTACTTTAGTGTCCATATCGTCATCTACAAACGATCAAGTCCAATGACACGCAGAGACCAACATGGTCGTTTGCACCCTTTGTCAAAGACTCAATGTCTATCGATTGAGACTACTTTAGTCTCCATATCGTCATCAAGAGAATATCAAGTCCGATGACACGCAGAGACCAACATGGTCATCTGCAGCATTTGTCGAAGACTCAATGTCTATCGATCGAGACTACTTTAGTCTCCATATCATCATCCAGAGACAATCAAGTCTAATGACACGCAAAGACCAACATGGTCATCTGCACCCTTTGTCGAAGACTCAATCTTTATCGACCGAGACTACTCTAGTCTCCCCTTCGTCATCCAGAGACAATCAAGTCCGATGACACGTAGGGATCAACATGGTCGTAAGAACCCTTAGTAAGTACCTATATTTTTTCATGTGGAAAAATACTAATACTTGGGGGCATGTCACTCGGTTAGGAACTTCCTTGAGACTCATGCTTATCACCATGGGGAAGGGGGAAGGGATGGCGTGTGCATGACTTGGTGACCTCGAAAAATTGTTGGCTAGTTTTCCTAAGTGAGAGTGTCATGAGGACACGCTTAGGCTACTTCCTATTGAATGGTACCACATTGCATTTGAGAGTTGAGTCAGGTGCATGCATCATTCCAAGCATAATTGATTTGAATTGTTGAAAAATTGATGACTAGTTTGTTATGTGTATGTCGAGCTGATGGAGAATTGAGAGTAATTCTGATGATTCATTATTGTATTCTTTCTAATCATTGTCATCTGATAATTTTTATTCTTTTACTATAAACTCACCCTTGCAATTTTGTATTGTGTGGCTAGTGCTTGTGATGATCTTGAACTTTCATTCATGGGAGTAGAAGAGTAGTAGTAGTTGTCTTGGAGAGAAGCTTTTGTTGGAGCCGCCAAGCTGACGTGATAACATTGGGGTTTATTTTGGTAGGGAGTTATGTTTTTTTATCAACTCTTCCTTAGTTGGTTCCTTGATTTTTTTTTATTGGATATCTAAAGTCCAGGTTTAGCATCAGGCTTCTTCAACAAGTACCTCAAAGTTGCATGGTCAGTAATGATAGTGATATAGGAGCAAAGCGACTAAGATCTTAATAATTTATCTAAAGCAAAAACTATAGCTAAAAGTTCCATCTCAGTAGGGGTGTAGTTAACTCTGGTTGCATCTAAAGTGCGTGAAGCATAAGCAATGGCATAGGATAGTTTATCAACTTGCTGGGACAAAACAGCCCTAAGTGCATAGTTAGAGGCATCACACATGAGCTCAAAGGGAAGCTCCTAATTTGGGGGCTGCATGATGGGAAAGGTGGTAAGCCTCTTCCTGAACTCCTTAAATGCCTCTTTGCAAGGATGGTCAACCACAAAGTCCGCATCCTATTGGAGAAGCTTAGATAATGGTAGTACAATCTTATTGAAATCCTAGATGAATTTCCTATAGAAACCTGCATGTCCAAGAAAAGAATGCACTTCCCGCACAGAAGCGAGGTAAGGTAGAGAAGTAATAACATCAATCTTGGCCTTATCGACCTGAATACCTCTACTAGAGACTTAATGCCCCAAGACTATACTCTCATGTACCACAAAATGACATTTCTCAAAGTTAAGAATAAGGTTAGTCTCAATGCATTGGTCAAGAACTCTAGAGAGGCTATCCAAACATGCATCAAAAGAGGAACCATAATCAGTGAAATCATCTATAAACACCTCCATGCAACTCTATAATAAATCCAAAAAGATACTCACTATGCACCTTTGGAAGGTGCCAGGAGCATTGCATAGGCCAAAAGGAATCCTAGTGTAGGCATGTATGCCAAATGGACAAGTGAATATGGTTTTGTGTTGGTCCTCCAATGCAATGTGAATCTGCATGTTGATAAGTTCTATATTTCAGTTATGTTTTGGATTAAAATGTTAGCACTTATCTTTCTTTTGTTATAACTTTCTTATAAACTTCCCTTAAATCTGGTTGTTTTATATACATTGTGCATTTACTAATGTTTTTGTTTAAATATGAAAGATTCATCCATGATTTTGTAGGTTTTGATGGTTGTTTGTTAGATCCAGAAACAAAGTAAAAAAGAAGGGTAAAATGGTCATTTTTCAGAGATTTCAAACATCCATTCGCCTAGGCTAGCAACCAGCTCGCCTGGGCTAGTCAGCTTCCTTCAGCCATAAGCAATACACTCGCCGAAGCGAGCTGTAGCTTGCCTAGGCTAGTATCTTTCTTTAGCACTAAGTCACAAATTTGCCTGGGCGAATTTGCCTGCACCCCTTGGTTGTTTTCTATAATTAGTCATGCATTTGTTGAAGAAAGGATGATCTAGTAGCAAAGAAAAACACGAGAAGCTGAGGAAGAAGAAGAAGAAAGTGGAAAGTGGAGCCTAGGTGCTGCAGAGGTTTGATCGTGGATCGCATCCTTCGTCATTTCTCTTGTTAGTCTTGTGCTCTACACAATGATCAGTTAGTTTTCTTAAGCATTGGATGTAATCTTTGTACCCTTATGTATCCCTTTTGATATTATATATGGATGAATCTTTTCCACTCATTATTGGTGATATCATTCTACTCATAATACTTGATTCTATTTTATCACTAGTTTCACGAAATTGGATTTTAAGTTTGACTGGGAAGTACTCTTAGAATTTGAACTATATGAAGTTACTCTTTAGGTTATGTTGCTAGGAATATAGCATGACATTTTGATTGCAAAAAGCACGAGATTATGATTGTAATGCTGGAGTATTTACTTCATATGTGAGGAATCAATATTTAGTAAATATTCTCAAGCCTTGAGTGCGAGGGATCGACTTGGGGTAACTTAATGTGGGCATTAGTAATGTTAGAAAATGATTAATATATGTTAATCTTATTAGGATACTGAGGGTATGAGTGGTGAAATCCAATCCTACATTTTCTTTGAATTAATTAAATTCATTATTATTGTTTCCATAACGTTACGTATTTTTGACGCACTAAATTCCGTGGTTTCCGTTATTTCCGTAAATTTTTTTATTTCATTACTTTAAATTTTCTTTCATTAACTAAACAAACCTATGATACTCCGATTAAAATTGTACATAAATATTAAATTGATAACCTTTATCCGAATGAACTAAGTAACGCAAGTCCTTGTGGAGACGATCTCTTTTTACAAATCTGTAACCTGCGACGACAATTGGTACACTTGCCAAAAGTCTAACAAGTTTATGGCGCCATTGCCGGGGACTTGAGCGCCCACTTAGTTCTTTCAAATTTTAATTTTCAGTTAGATAGACTATTTTTCTTATTTTTAAAATTATTTCTTTTGATTTTGTATAATTTTGTTGTTGTTATATTAGTGTCACTAACCTTGGTGCTTACGGGTTGTTGTAGTGTGTTCTTTTTTCCTTTATGCAAGGTAAATTTCTAGCAGATAAAAACACCATTTGATTTAGAAATTACGAAGACGAAAAGGAAGAACAAGAAGAAAAAGAAACAAGCAACCACTGAAATACCATGTGAGTATTCTTCTACTGATTATCCTTCAACTGAAAAGCCAATTGTAGAAGATAACATGGCTAATCGAGGAGGAGAAGGAAATAGACCACCAAGGAGGACTCTTGGTGACTATGCTTATCAACAAGGACCAAAGCATTACAACAGCATAGTCATTCCTCCTTTTAGCAACAAGGTTGTGGGATTAAAGCCAACAATGCTCAGTCTAATTGGCTCACACCCCTTTGCTGGAATGGATCATGAGGATCCATACACACGTTTGTCTACCTTCATGGAGCTATGCAATACCATGGAGCTTCTAACGAAGATGCTGAAGCTATCTACCTCAGTGCTTTCCCATTCTCCTTGGTAGGTAAGGCAAAAATATGGCTCCAATCACATCCAAACAAAAGCCTCAACACTTAGGAAGTGGTGGAGGAAAAAATCATTGCAAGGTTCTTTCCTCCATCTAGATTCATCAATGCAAAATCTGCCATTGCTACTTTCTCCCAAGGGTCTAATGAACCTCTCTATGAAACATAGGAGAGATTCAAAGCGTTATTGCGGAGGTGCGCAAACCATAATTTTGATGATGCTGAACAACTACAGTAGTTTGAAACCTCAAACAAAAATGATTATTGATGCCTCAGCTGGAGGTACTATGACACCAAAGAGTCCGGAGGAAGCAATTGTAATCATTGACTCCATTGCAGCCAGTGATTATCAGAGTCACCATGATAGAACTCTGATTCAAAAGAAAAGGTATAATGGAGCTTGATACTCATAATGCAATTCTAGCTCAGAACAAACTCTTGACTCAACAAATAGAGGCCTTAACCATGTAGATAGGCCAACTTCCTCAACAATATCACCAAGTTGGACCCCAGAAACCACACCAAGCTCATCAAGTTCAACAAGTTTTGAGATGTGACTTCCGTGGTGGTCACCATCACAATAGACACTGTTCAGCACCTGGTGATTGTCAACAAGAAGATGAGGCCCATTATCTGTAGAATCAAGCTAGACCTCAACAAAACTTCCAAGGAAACTACCAAGGCTACAGAGGTGGCTCAGGTTTAAATTGTTGGACAAGTGGCCTCAATAACTTAAGAGGCAGGGTGAATTAAGTCTTACAAAATTTCCCACTAACAAATTTTAACCCCCTTTTAAAAGATATATGATAGGCTCATAATGCAAAAGAAGAAAAACCCATTAATTTAACAATTTTCTTTTAAATGCACAAGACAAAGTAAATTGCAGTAAAATAACTGAGATATGGGCAGAGAGAAATGCAAACTCAATTTATACTGGTTCAGCCACTTCCTGTGCCTACATCTAGTCCTCAAGCAAACTACTTGAGATTTTCCACTATCTCTGTAAATCCTTTACAAACTTTGAACACACCTTGGGATCCCTCACCCTTGTGTTCAAGATTCTCACAATCCAAGAGACAAACAGTCTCTTGATTACAACTGAGTTTATGAGATGAATAAAAAGATTTATCTCCTTTAGAGTAGATGATACAAATTGAAGTTCCAAGAAGAATTCTCAATAGATTTGCAAGTGCTTGGCCAAGAGTTGTTAGAGAGCATTTAACAATTAAGTTCTCTTAAAAAAATATCTCTCTAACTTTTTGAAGTCAGACACACATATATATAGGCCCATTGTGCCTTTTCAAAATGGTTTGAAGAGATGTGTCTTTTCGAAAATCTTTTCTGAAATTTTATCACTGGTAATCGATTACATAATTATATTTTGAAGGGTCATGACTTTTCAAATTGTTTTTTGAAGTGTCGTTACTGGTAATTGATTACAAGATTTAAAATTCAATTTTCAAAAACCCTTTCGAAAAGCTCATTTGAAATCTTGTCTCTGGTAATCGATTACAATGCCTGGTAATCTATTACCAGTGCCTTGATTTGTTTGAAAATAACTGTTTGAGGCCAAAACTGATCAACCAATGAGATTCTTTCAACAAATAAACTAAGGCCTTATCTTTTTCTTGATCTTTTTTGCTTGACCTTGAATTAATCTTGAAGCAATCTCTATTTGCTTAACCTTGAATGTTTCTTGAAGCAATCTTGTTTGATTATACTTTGGCATGATCAAAAACCTGTATTCATACATTTACATTCTCCCCCTTTTTGATGATGACAACCATTATCAAGTAAATTCTTTTTGGCATCATCAAAACCTGCATGATTCACACAAATCAGCCTTATGGCTAGAGACCACAAAATAATAATAATGCATAATCTAATCCCACTAACACTTCTTTTGCAAGTCCTTCTAACAACTCTTATGTAGGTTCTTCAAATAGGGGTCCACAACAACTCCAAGCTCAGCCAAATAGAATATCTAAGATCGAAGATACTCTATCACAATTTATGCAGGTGTCCATCTCAAACCAAAAAAACATTAATGCTTTTATTAAAAAATCTAGAAGTTCAGGTTGGACAACTAGCACAACAACTGTCTGAACATGGAAGTGAATCTTTTTCAGCAAACACACAGGTTAACCCGAAGGAACAGTCTAAGGTGATTACGACAAGGAGGAGGACTATATTTGGTTTGAAGGATGATGGTGAGTGTAGTGACAAAAAGAAAAATGAAGGAGTTGAAGATGATGAAATGGAAGGAGTTGAAAAGGAAAAAGGAGAAAAATGATGAAGTGATAACTAATGAAGAAGTGGATGAAAAAGTAGTAAGCAAAAAAGAGAAGCAAAAATTGAAGAAACCAACAATTGACAAAGGCAAAGTTGTATTAAATCATCCACCAGTTCAACATCTTCCTTATCTGCATGCTCCGTCAAAGAAAGATAGGGAAAGGCAATACACAGGTTTTTTTAGATATTTTCAAAAAACTGTTGATTAACATTCCTTTTTCTGAGGCATTAGAGAAAATGACAACATATGCTAAATTCATGAAGGATTTGCTTACAGAGAAGAGGAGAATCATGGATGAGGAAATAATAGAGCTAAAGGCAGGGTGCAATGCAATCATTCAGAAATCCATTCCAGAAAAATCCAGAAATCTCGGTAGTTTCATAATTCCTGTGACTATTGGGAGATTATCAGTAGGTAGGGTACTTCTTGATTTAGGTGCAAGTATCAACCTAATGCCCTTGTCCATGATCAAGCGGATTGGAAAAGTTGAAATCAGACCAACAAGGATGGCTTTGCAGTTAGCTGGCAGAACTATCAAACATCCTTTTGGCATTATTGAAGATGTATTGGTAAAAGTTGACAAATTTCTCTTTCCATTCGACTTTGTGATGATGGATATGGATGAAGACAATGAAGTTCCATTAATTCTTGGTAGACCTTTCATGAAGACTGCTAAAGTTATAATTGATGTTGATGATGGAAAACTCAATGTCAAAGTCCAAGACGATGAAGTGCAATTTAATGTATTCGAAGCCATGAAACACCCAAAAGATAAGGGGGAGTGTTTTAGAGTGGATGTCTTGGATGAGGCAATTTCTGACTCTAGGAAGTTTATTAAAAGAAAAGATGGGTTAGAGAAAGCATTGACTCAAGTATTTGAGGAGATGAGTGAAGTTGAAGGAAATAAGAATTCAGAATGTCTCCAATAGCTAAATGTTTTCATAGAAACTCCTTACCACCAATCTCTCTTTGAAGAATTAAAAGAAGAAAAGACGAGGGGAGCAATAAAATGGAGCTAAAAGCATTACCTCCACATTAGAAATATGTTTTCCTCATAGGTGATTCACAAAAACCAGTCATCATCAATTCAAGACTCTTTGAAGAAGAAGAAAAAAGACTGGTGAAAATTTTGCAAGACAACATAGGAGCAATTGGTTGGACCTTAACCTCACAGGTATTAGTCCTTCTTTTTGTATGCATAGAATTTTAATGGAAGAAGATTACAAACTTGTAGCTCAGCTAGAGAGACGCCTCAATCCAACCATGAAAGAGGTGGTCAGAAAGGAGGTAGTTAAGCTATTAGAGGCTAGAATGATATATCCTATCTCTGATAGCCAGTGGGTAAGTCCAGTACAGGTAGTTTCAAAGAAGAGTGGTATGATTGTTATAAAAAATGAAAAAAATGAGCTAATACCAACTTGTACTATTACGGGTTGGAGAATGTGTATTGATTACAAGAAGCTCAACAAAGCCACCAGAAAGGATCATTTTCCATTACCCTTTATGGATCAGATGATGGAGAGACTAGCAGGCCAAAAAAATTATTTATTTTCTTGATGGATATTCAGGATATAATCAAATCACTGTTACTCCTGAAGATTAAGAAAAGACAGCTTTTACCTATCCCTTCGATGATTTTGCTTACAGGAAGATGTCCTTCGGTCTATGTCATGCTCTTGCTACATTTCAACACTGCATGCTTTCTATTTTCTCTGATCTCATTGAAAAAAGTATTGAAGTATTTATGGATGACTTCTCTATTTTTTGCTCTTCTTTTGATTTATGTTTGTCTAGTCTTGACATTATACTGAAGCGGTGTGTTGAAACAAACCTGGTGCTCAATTTGGAGAAATGCCACTTTATGGTGACAAATGGCATTGGGTTGGGCCATAAAATCTCTGTGCATGGCATTGAGGTTGACAAAGCCAAGGTGGAAGTCATTGAAAAATTGCCACCACCAACAAATGTCAAAAGCATCAAAATTTTATTAGGACATGCTGGGTTCTATAGGCGTTTCATCAAAGATTTTTCTAAGATTTCCAAGCCTTTGATAAATCTTTTGAATAAAGAAGTTTCATTCGATTTTGATAAATTATGTTTTGAAGCTTTTGATACTTTGAAATAGAAACTGATTTCTGCACCCAAGATCTTTTGAATAATGCAAGTGATTATGCTGTAGGAGCAGTTATGGGCAAAAGAAAAAATAAAAATTTTCATGTCATGATGTAGCTCCATGTAGAGCTTGTAGGCCTTGGATCTTCTTCATCAATGGAGTCCTTTTCTTCTTGAAGATCAATGACAGCAGAATGGAGAAGGAGGAAAGGTAATTGGAGATGCCACTTCAAGGAGAAGATGAGTTAAGAACAAGCTCACCACCATAGAAAGCCATGGATAAAAGCTTGAAGGTAGGAGAAGATGAGTGAAGGGAAAGGGAGAAAGGGTGATGTAGCTCCATATGGAGCTTGTAGGCCTTTCATTAATGGAGTCCTTTGCATCTTCCAGATCAATGGTAGTGGAATGAAGAAGGAAGAAAGATGATTGGAGACGCCACTTTAAGGAGAAGATGAGTCAAGAACAAACCCACCACCATAGGAAGTCATGGATAAGAGCTTGAAGGTAAGAGAAGATGAGTGGAGGGAGAAAGAGAGAAGGAGCATGAAATTTTATGTCTCAAATGAAGTCTGAACTTTGAAGTGTAATTCTCAAATGATCAAATTTGAAAAAATGCACACACGTGGCCTCTATTTATAGTCTAGGTGTCACACAAAATTGGAGGGAAATTTGAATTTCTATTCAAATTTCACTTAAATTTGAAATTGAATTTGTGGAGCCAAATTTTGGAGCCAAAATTTCACTAATTATGATTAGTGAATTTTAGCTATGGTTCAGCCCATGAATCCAAGATCAATTCCAAGATTCTCCACTAAGTGTGCTTAGGTGTCATGAGGCATGTAAAGCATGAAGGACATGCATAAAGTGTGACTATATGATGTGGCAATGGGGTGTAGCAAGCAAATGCTTACCTCCCCCTATAAAATTTAATTGGATTTTTCTTCTCCCAATTCAGTTAAATTTATTTCCCAACACACATCAAATATTCACTTCATGCATGTGAAATTACAAAACTATCCCTAATGTAAAACTAGTCTAGGTGCCCTAAAATGCAAGGGCTGAAAATTCTACATTTCTAGGGCACCCTACCTACATTATGGAGCCCTAAATACGAGGTCTAAAAATAATGAAATCCTAATCTAATGTGTACAAAGATAAGTGGGCTCATATTGAGCCCATGGGCCCAAAATATACCCTAAGGCCCATGAGAACCCTAGGGCCTTCTCCTGCATCTCTGGTCCAATCTTCTTGGAGTCTTCTATCCAATGCCCTTGGGGGGTAGGATTGCATTAGAGGGGAACAAACTTTATGCCTCAAATGAGGTCTAAACTTTGAAGTCTAATTTCTCAAATGATCAAAGTTGAAAAAATGCACACACAAGGCCTTTATTTATAGCCTAAGTGTCACACAAAATTGGAGGGAAATTTGAATTTCTATTCAAATTTCACTTGAATTTGAATTTTAATTTGTGGACCCAAATTTGGAGCCAAAATTTCACTAATTATGATTAGTGAATTTCAACTATGGTTCAACCCACTAATCCAAGATCAAGTCCAAAATGTGTTTAGGTGTCATGAGGCATGTAAAGCATGAAGGACATGCACAAAATGTGACTATATGATGTTGCAATGGGGTGTAGCAAGCAAATGCTCACCTCCCCCTTAGGTTGGTCCGAAATTTAATTGGATTGGGCTTCTCCCAATTCAATTAAATTTCTCTCCCAACACACACATCAAATAGTGCATTTAATGCATGTGAAATTACAAAACTACCCCTAATACAAAACTAGACTAGGTACCCTAAAATACAAGGGCTGAAAAATCTTACATTACTAGGGTACCCTCCCTACACTATGGAGCCCTAAATACAAGGTCCAAAAGTAATGAAACCCTAACTAATATGTACAAAGATAAGTGGGTTCATACTTAGCCAATGGGCCAAAAATCTACCCTAAAGCTCATGAGAACCCTAGGGCCTTCCCCTAATACAAAACCAGTCTAAGTAGTGTTGTATCCATTGCCCTTGGGGGTAGGACTACATCATTATAAACTATGCAAGCAAAGTTTTAAATGAAGCTCAAATTAATTATGCCACAACTGAGAAAGAATTGCTTGCAGTAGTGCATGCTTTTGAAAAATTTAGATCTCATTTGATGGGATCTAAAGTTGTGGTTTTTACCGATCATGTTGTTATAAGATATTTGTTGGTTAAAACTGATTCTAAACCCCAACTTATCCATTGGATTTTATTGTTGTAGAAATTTGATTTGGAAATCAAGGATAAGAAGGGAAGTGAAAATATAGTAGTTGATCATCTTTCCAAGCTGACTATTGATGAGGTGACCACACAAGGACTTGAGATTCGAGAAGAGTTTCCTGATGAGAAGCTATTCAACATTGTAATAAGGCCATGGTTTGCTGAGATGGCTAATTTTAAAGAAACCGGTGCCCTTCCTGATAATCTAACTTGGCACTAAAAGAAGAAGTTTTTTAGGGATGCTAAATATTTTGTGTGGGATGATCCCTATTTGTTTAAAATTGGAGCAGACAATCTCCTAAGTAGGTGTGTAACTCGGGGGGAGGCAAGAAGCATATTGTGGCATTGCCATAGTTCATCTTGCGGAGGCCATTACAATGGAGAGAGGACTGATGTCAAGGTTCTCCAATATAGTTTTTATTGGCCTACCTTGTGCAAAGATGCTCATGAATACGTCCAAAGGTGTGACAAATGTCAAAGAACAGGTGGACTCTCTAGAAGGAATGAAATGCCACTGTAGAACATTCTAGAAGTCGAAGCTTTTGACTGCTGGGGATAGATTTCATAGGTCCATTTCCATCATCTTACTCACATGAATACATTTTATTGGTTGTGAACTATGTAACAAAATGGGTGGAAGCAATAGCGGTACAACATGCAGATGCAAAAACCGTTATTTGCTTCCTAAAGAAAAATATCTTCTCAAGGTTTGGCACGCCCAGGGCACTAATAAGTGACGGATGAGCTCATTTTGTAATGCCCAACTCACAAAAGTCCTCTAACACTACAGTGTCAAACACAAGGTAGCCTCACCTTACCACCCTATGACTTACAGGCAAGCTGAAGTTTCTAACAGAGAAGTTAAGAAAGTCTTAGAAAAAAATAGTTGCTTTGTCAGTGGCAAATTCCATCATTACTCTTTATTCAAAATGTGGGCTGCTAAAGTCAACTTCACTAGTGTTTCATGGTATAACTAGAAAAGATATTATCTCTTGGAGCACTATAATTTATGTTTATTCTCAAGGAGGTTATGCAAAAGAAGCTTTTGACTATCTATCATGGATGAGAAGGGAAGGGCCAAAACCAAATGAATTCTCTCTTTCTAGCGTGCTGAGTGTTTGTGGAAGTATGGCACTTCTTGAGCAAGGAAAATAGGTGCATGCTCATTTACTGTGCATTAGCATAGATCATGAAGCAATGTGGTTCATAGTGCTCTTATTAGCATGTATTCAAAATGTGGAAGTGTACAAGAAGCTTCAAAAATCTTTAATGGGATGAAAATCAATGACATCATATCATGGACAACCATGATTAATGGGTATGCTGAACATGGTTATAGCCAAGAGGCCATTAATTTGTTTGAGAAGATTTCAGTGTTGGTTTAAAGCCAGACTATGTAATGTTCATCGGGGTTCTGACAGCATGTAACCATGTTGGAATGGTTGATCTTGGTTTCTACTATTTTATGTTAATGACTAATGTGTACCGGATCAGTCCTTCAAAAGAACACTATGGTTGCCTCATTGATCTTCTATGCAGAGCAGAGCGATTGACTGAAGTTAAGCACATAATACGAAGTATGCCATTTCCATACTGATGATGTTGTGTGGTCTACCTTACTTAGAGCATGTAGAGTGCATGGGGATGTTGACCGTGGAAGATGGACAATAG
Source organism: Glycine soja (assembly GCF_004193775.1). Classification (NCBI taxonomy): domain Eukaryota; kingdom Viridiplantae; phylum Streptophyta; class Magnoliopsida; order Fabales; family Fabaceae; genus Glycine; species Glycine soja. The sequence goes on from NC_041019.1 coordinate 27,855,251, forward strand.
AACAATTACTTCAATTGGATCCAAATTCTGCTGGAACTCATATTACTCTGGCTAACATATATGCTGCCAAGGGGAGATGGAAGGAAGCTGCACATATAAGAAAGTCAATGAAGTCAAAGGGAGTGATAAAGGAGCGAGGATGGTCTTGGGTTAATGTCAATGATCAATTAAATGCATTTGTTGCTGGGGATCAGGCTCATCCACAAAGTGAACATATCACAACCATTTTGGAATTATTGAGCGCAAATATAGGAGATGCTCAGCAAGAAATAAGAGCTCTTCATGAAGATGTTGAGGATTTAGCATATGGCTACATTCCATCTCATGGGAATGCTAGAAAATAGTTGTTTTTCTGAGTTTCCATATTTCATAAATTTCAAATGATTATTGGAAATTGGTTTTCCTGGTCTAATAATTTTAAAACATCTAGCTTGATGTATTCAAAAACTGAGTTAGACGGCATTCAGAAAATTGCAAGTTCTTTTTGGCAAAGCATAATTAAAAGGTATTTTTTTAATTGAAAAACTCAGTATATGCTTCTTCTTTGTCCTTTTTTTCAAGGGATGTTTGGTAGGAGAATAGTTTTTCATACCTGAGAAACATGATTCCTGGGAAAGTCGATTCCTAGGAATCATTGGTCCTAGGAATGTGTAAAATACATTTGGTTAATCTTAATATGTTTCGTGGGAATTAAAGATTCATGTAAAATACACAATTAAAACTTGTCCTCCACTTCCTTGGGAATATTTTTTCGGGAAAATGAGCTAAAATTGATTTTCAGGAATCATAGTTTCCTGGTAATTCTTTTGTTTTGTTTATTAATGGCATACCAAACATGAGAATCATAGTTTTCCACTTTAAGATTTCTGGGAAAGTAAAAACTTTCCGTCTACCAAAACTTCCTTAATTTAACTTGTTTGCCCGGAGAATCTTAGTTATTGAATCTTGCTAGTAACCAATGTATGCATTATTTCCATTGATTTAGACCGCTTATCATGAAGTTTACTGTTCGTTGAATTTGTTGTACAGCTATGTTTCAATTTGTAGAAATGTTGTTCTCCTTCTTTGTTTATTTTGTTTCTGTTTGAAAGTTATATTATTAGAGGTAAGTGTTTTCTTATTGCTTTTCTTCTACTATGCATGCCTTCCTCCACCATGCGTGACATCATTTCTTTTATGAAATGTTCCATTATCTTGGTGGCATTCGTTGATTCTGTTCTATGTATTTATTTTGAGGGCCATAAACCTAGAATTAAGTAATATTTCCAATTGTGTTCACTAAGAAGCATTATTTTACATTTGCTATATTTTCAAAAAATTATGCAGTAGTGTGTCAATTACTGATTATTTTTACTATGCAGAATTTTCTCATGCAAAACCATTTTTTTTTATCTGTTTAGCACTTTAGTTTATCCAAGTCTTTGATTTCTACAGGATTGGTCAGTATGAATTATACAGATGAGTATAATATTTCTAGACTCTGGCCTAAGGACCAATCTCTTTCAAGAATTTCTCTGGGGATAGCTGATCAATGGGCTAAAGACACTGCTTTTGAGATCACTCATAGTCACTTAACATAGCCACAAGCCCACAACCCAGCGCATATTCAGCTGTGCTGGAATTTTTCGCTATGTCTACAAAATCGGAGTAAGTGTGAAAACCAAAATGCAGGTAGTAGGATTTTATCATTCTTGGTTAGTGTTAGTTTGCCAAAAGATTAGTGTACTATGAAATAGAGATACTGCTGACTGGAAAATGGATTGAATCTATGAATTATCAATTCCGTCACTTGTAAAGAGACTATATCTATGAAAGGGATTGATTATTTAACTTAATTTAGCCTTATCCCCTCTTTTTGCTTATTATATACAATCTTAATCAGTTCATACAAAGGGGATTGCGGCACAATTGATTTCATATTGCATTATTATATTAAAGTGAATTTGATTTGACATTTTTTCATGTATTCAGTATGCTCTAGAATTTGAATGAGTATTTGAACATTTTATAACTAAGTCGTGCAACTTGGGCACTTCACTTGTCATTGTTCATACATCTGAGTGAAATCATACAAAATTTTTGCAGTTATTTTATGACAGAGCAAGTGCAACAATTTTGGTAAATCTAACATATATGCATGCTACCCAATATAGAGTAGCTATACATATCAAATTTAGTAAATCTAACAGCTTTGAGCATCATCGTGTTTTCTTGCATTCAACAATTCATTCCATGCTTTTTTCCTGCCATTAACTTCTCTTTCCCTGTTTATTTCTTACTTTTCTTACCTTTTCATCGGTAAATATAGGGCTAGTTTGTTTAAGCTTATTTTTCAAAATAAGTGCTTTTTTAAAATAAAATAAAAGAAGTAATTTTATGATTTTCTGATGTGTTTATCTAAACTGTTTTTACTTAAAATAAACAGTTTTCTGTGTTTTTTCAACTTATTAAAAAAACGGTTATTTTAAAGTTGGTTTTTTTAACTTTAAACAAAGTCATCCATACTTGCAAAAGATAAAACTGCTGCTGGACCAATTTGAGTTGATGACATGGGGGTGCTGTAATCTATCATGTCTCGGAAGTTTAAAAACATAAATGCTATGGAGATATTGCCCATACTGAAGATAAAATGTTTGCTTTTTAGCTAGTGCAGGTTTGAAATGCAATTTTTTTGTTGTTTTCTTGTGTCATAAGTACTATTATTTATTTACAGGGAGCAATTTATTAGAAGAGACTTTAAAGAAGCTGTGCATGTTTGATTGTTTGTAGGAGACATTATCCAAATGGTGATTGATTGTAACAAAAAAAAAAACTCCTAATTCATTTAAAAAAAAATGTTCATGACACCAATAAAAGGTCCTTAGCTTAGGTATATAATAATTTCTTTCTTTGGAGCACATTGAAAATGGTAGACAACTCTATAAATGAATGAACATTATCGAAAGTACAAAACTATGTCACAGTTCATGTAAAGGTCTAACTCTAGATATGAAAGAACATTGAAAGTACAAGCTTCAGATGAAGCAGTTAAAAAAGCCATGGAGACAGAATCTAAACAGGGAACTCACCCTTCTTAACAAGCTTTTAATGCTGCAAGAAAAGAGACTAACACAGAGTGGAAAGAAATGAAAAAAACAATGAATTAAGATGAAAATTTTAAATTAAAGTAGAGTGTAAAAGTATGAATCCTATATTATTTTATTGTATATTTCTCATATTTTTCACTCTCTTTCTATGCAAAGTGGCACACCCTAAATCTGTAAAAAGCAAAGGGACAAAACCAAGTTGAAAGCCAGCACTTTTTGTTCAATATTCAAACCAAAAAATTGTATTAAAAAGTTCTCAAAATTGTTAGAGGGCCTACAAAGATCACTAAATTTCAAGTCTACATCACTTTTTTAGGGGTTTTGTATATCTTGAAATTCTAAATCCAAAAATGTAAAAGTTATTCAAAATGGTGATTATAAAACGAGTGTTGACTATGATGAATTACAGCCAACTTGTGGATCTAGAGAATCTCATTATTTTTCCATGATATTCTATCGTTTTTTCTGAATTGTTTTTGTAATTTTTTCCTTTATTGAAAAAACTGTTCTTTTTCTTCCATAAATTCAATTGAAAAATATAATTGTACTTTCAGAAATTTGTGCTCCATTTTTTGTTTGCCCTAAAATGAATTTTAAAATAAAATCTTTCCAAATTTCTGAAAATGTCATATCAAAATTACAATGATTTTATTAAAAAATATTTAATTTCCAAACATTTTTATAGAATTAATTACTTATTAAACAATTATAATTATTTTAAATTTTAATATTTTTATTCAATAATTAATAAATTCAACCCATTTGGTTACTTTTTAAACATTGTTAATCATAGGGAAACTCTTACTAATTTTAGTTTTAAGAATGTTCCGGTCACAAATAGGATTGAGTACTGCTCTTTGTGCAGAAGGGTCCTTGTCGGTCCTTTCTCTTCACTTTGCCCACATGATTTGATCCGAAATGAGGTACTTACAAAAGGAACTCCAGTGCACAAGCAGGAGTTAGGCTTAGAGCAATAAATATAGATCATAAATGTGCATTCAATGAACAATCATCTTAACCTGAAGGTCCTACCCCTTTTATACCAATCTTATTGGGCCCTAAAACCTTGGACTTGTGTGTACTAATTACCATATAGGTAATTCATCCTTTAAGGAGGATTAAGTGGCATAATCTCACGATTGCTAGTAATTTCGATTATCACCCCACGTGAGTCCAAAAAGGTATTTGCCTACTCTAGCTTAGTACCTAGTCGACCTGTTACTTTGGACTTTAATGGGATTGAATAGGTACTCAATGTCTAGTCTAATATACATGTCTCCCAAGCCCTTTTTGGTCTAGTGTGAATAATCAATTTTATCCAGAAGAATATTTTAATCTTTTTAAAATATTAAATAAATATAAAAATAAGATGTGGTTACAAGAGAAGATCATATCATTAGAAAATATCTTCGGGTACAAAAAGAAGATTTTTTAGAAGATAATGGTCAGTTAAATAAGAGGAGACTGAGTCAAAAGAGATAAGTTGGTTGCGTAACTAACTGACAGGTAATGGATAGTGGAGAAAAATAAGTGGATGAGTGGGATTAAGTGGTTTCAACAAAAACCTAGAAGAGATCTATAAAAACCACACTTACATACCGAAAAAAAGGTTGGAGGAAAATGAACGGAAAAATAGAGAGAAGTGCGAAAGCTCTTCACAATGCGAAGACATATTTAAAAGTTTTGACGGCTATAACTCAGTGCAACGATTAAAGAGGCACACACAAGGTTTTGAATTACTCCATTACACGATTTCTCATGTTGGCTCATTAAAATGAATGGAGTACATTGTTCTTTCTCTTCCATTTCATTACGTGCAGTTCATATATATATTTTCTATAATTTCCTTTTTTATGTTAATTTGCTTGGTTCTTATATATGTTGATTGTTGTTATTATTCTTGCTATCATTCTTTTCGTGAGTGTGTGTGTGTCATAGCTTCTAGGATTTGAATGTGGATTAACTTGTTTTTACTTTATACATAAAAGAAAAATAAATTTTCAAAAGGAATAAATTAGATTGAATGTATGTATGTGCTAACCTTATGCTCCACCTGCTCTGTAGATGATGCAGAAAATTCTTGCTACAATTCTAAATTTAGTTCCTAGCATATTTTATTTTGCAATGAATTATATATGTTGCGGAAATCAAGTTCATAATTTTATCTCTTTTAATCAAGAGCAACAAATGTAATTCATGGTAAAATAAAAATTATGGATTATAACTTTGAGTGTTTTAGTCTACTCGCTTATGATGGATGCGATTCCAAATAATCTCTTTTTACTTCATGCAATGGTTTGATAATATTAATTGATAGCAATTCTACCTTTAATGTTTTCAAATCATAAGAGTTTATAGAATAACCATTTGCTAGCTTAAATCCTTGTGCTAAGTTTTGATAGAGTATAAAAAAGGGGCTTTTTTATAATAAGATTCAAGAATATGTTTTTGGGCTAAAGTAAATATTTATAAAATTAATGATGTTGTGCAATTAATTAGAGGTACCATTTTCTACGGGCATTGTAGAGTGCTAATACTTTCTCTGTGTGTAATAGACTCCCGAACACATTTCTGGTTCCAAAGATTTTTTTAATGGTTTTCTAATGTTTTCCTTTAATTTAAAATGTTAGTGGCAACTCCATTTTAAATAAAAAATTTATGTCGTCTCGTCGTGATCTCGGTTGCGACAGATGGCAACTCTGCTAGGGAATTTTTTTGAGAGTTGGGCCTAAAATAATTAATTGCGCAAAATTATAATTTTATAAATATTTATGCTACCCTTTTTTTCTTTATTTTTTGTATATTTTGTGTCTTGGTTGTATGAGTTCTTTTATTTATATATTTTGGTTATTTTTTATTTTATAAATATTATATGTCACTCTAGGATAGAAGCCTTTTTGTATATATTTGTTTTGTTTGTTCCTTTTGCAGATTTGGGTAATTTTAGGATTATGAGGTTTGCATGTTCCCCACACACACTTCACTGTCACTTTTACCTCACACACTTTTGGGCTCTATACCCGAGTCTATGCAAGCCTAGGGCTAGAAGACATCTTGATGACAGTTATTGAGGGGCTCCATGCTCACTTGACGATTGTTGAGTTACCGTTTAGATTGTTACTAGTACTATGGGTTAGTCACATTGAGAGGGCATTTCCCTACTTATGGCTAAGTCATGGGCTGGATCTTAGTCTGAAGACAAAGACAATCTGGAGACCAACAAATCTTTAGGAGTCTAGATCCACCAATGGAACCTTGCACTTCTAGATGAGCTTAGTGACCTACCAAATTAGGGTTATGGCCATAGAAATTCCTTACCTTAGATTTCTATCTTGATAGGACACATGGGGAACATACCTTTCTTCTTATTTTTCTCATTTTTCGTCCTAACATTTAGTGCAGAAACATAGTAATATGTCTATGCATCACATGCATTTTTTATTTTGCACAAAATATCATTCAGCATAAAACAAAATGTCATGCATTCATAAAATAATAATAGTAATAAAATATAAAAAAAGAAAAGAAAAAAGGATTCATGTATACATGCATCACTCCCAAAATAAAAGATACATGCATACATTTGGCATCTCATTTTGTAGCTATGTTGGTAGGAGAAAAAGATTTGAGCAATGTTCAATATGGTGGAGAATCATACTAGCAATGCATCAACGTTCAATAGAAACATCAGGATCACCATGTTGCTCAATAATCTACAAAAGGTGAATGACATTTGCCAAAAAAGTATGACCAAGGAAATCTGCTCAAATTTCGAAAAGAAATATGGGCAAATTAAGGATTTGCTTTACTCAACTTTTCAACTTATGTTTCAGACATTATCTATTAAGGAGAATATCCTCCCTTGGATAGATGTCAACCACATTTTAATCTTGAGATGTTTTGGTCCTCGTACAAAATGTAGGGACGCATTGCATTGCTAGTACATAAGACCTCCTTTATTGAGCAGTAAATGCTTCCTTAGGATGAGAGTCAACCACTTTGTGGTCTAAGATGGATTATACCTTTAGTGCCAAAATATGGGGAATCTTCTTCCATGTTGAATACTCGGATCGAATCTTTCTAACTAGTGACTTGTCTCTTTTGCCTTTTTCTTTTATGCTCACCATGTTTTTTCTTGACAAAAAGTAAAACACCAAAAAGGAAAATTGTTTCCCCGATATCCTTAAAGAACACGCTCCCAAGCCAAGATCATGGATGAGTTTGAAGAGCATAATGAAGAGTTGAGGAGTGATGCTGATCAATTGAAGCAATAATTGACGTAAATTCTAGAGATACTACAAGCTCTCAAAATGAAGGCTTTAGAGGGGACCCCCTACTCAAGCACAACCTATCACTTTGCACCTTAATAGGCTTGGACAACATGCTAACCCTGCTCAAGCTCACCCGTTTTTTACGGGCATTGTAGAGTGCTAATACCTTCTCTATGTGTAATAGATTCCAAAACTCATTTCTGGTTCCAAAGATTTTTTTAAGGGTTTTCTAATGTTTTCCCTCAATTTAAAATGTTAGTGGTGATTCCATTTTAAATAAAAATTTTGTCATCCCGTCATGATCCCGGTTGCGACATCTAGGATGACCGAGAAGTATTTCTTGTTAGAAACATTTTGTCTAGGACGTCTGGATCTTTTTGGTAGGTACTCAATTTTTGAGTTGTTGGCTCCTATGGCGGTTGTGCTTCCCATATAGATTGTGGTCAGACACCACGTCTCTTCAATTGCCCATGTTGGTAACCGAAATACTATTTCTCCTCCACTGTTGATCTTTGTTAATCTAACGGTGGAGGTTCAATCTGGTTTTTGGCCCATTGGAGGCCCATCACCTATAAAAATTGGGGATTGAATCGTTGTCAACCTTACATAACTTCTAGTTTTCTTCTCTCGGGTGAATAGTGTATTTTAGTCTTTCTTCTTACGGGTGCACTTGTAATTTTAGTAATAATGGTTTTGACAGAGACTTCGTCGAGGGAGACCAAAGGGGTTGGCTTTAAGGTTTGAGGTTTGAATGAGGAAATATGGGAGGTGTCCTCCAATATGTCCATTTCGTTCATAGTTTCCTCAAGTTCTTGTCTAGAAAGGGATTCTCTTTTACTAGCAGTGGGGAGTTGAGTGACTTCTCTGCCTTCTTGAATCAACTTCCAAAGAGGGTGGCTGATATCATAGGAAAGGTTCCAAACATAGGAGTTACTGCCGCTGACAAGACTCAAAGGCCCCCTTCTTTGGCAACGAATTCCCTTGACGCTTCCGTCGAGGTGGGGTGACAAAAGCGTCGGCGTGTGCTGACAGAGAAGAAGGTGTGCCCTCTGATTATCCTTCTAGGATATACCTGGGTCGATGGGGAAGTGGTGACCTTATTTTCTTGTTACAACAAGAGGTTAATATATCGTTAATCTGCTTAGTTGGCTTCCTATTAACACCATCTCGAAAGATGAAGACCGCCCAATCACACTTCAAATAGTTTGGTTAAACGCTACCCCTCTACCTGAGTTTGTATTTATGAATAAAGTGTTAGAGAATAGGGACTTTTTCTATATGTACAAATGCCTATTCCGAGACCTGCACATGAGATTTCCCTTTAATGACTTCACCATAGGTGTCCTCCTTGTTTTGAACATGGCCCCATCTCAACTACATCTGAATGGGTGGGCCGCCATACAGGAATTCCAAGCCTTGTGTTTGTACACTTCTTTTGAGGCCACCCCGGGCCTATTCCTCCATTAATTATGTTGTTGGCCACACAAGAAGGTGCAGTGGGGTATCCTTAATACGAATTATATCTTGTCCCCTTTTTCAAATATTTACTTCCTCCTACAAAAACTTGAAAAACCAGTTACTTTAAAATAGCCATAAGGCTAAATACTAGAAGAAATTTTTTCTTTAATTCAATAGGCAAACCTTTATTTCCTTTTTATTGGCAATAGTGTCCCTATTGACATGACGAGTACCCTAAAGAGTATCTAAATAATGAAGAACTATGAGACCTTGCCTTCCTCGAATCTCTCCCTCACTGTCTCCCTACCCGGCCAATAGTTTTGCTTTTGTGTTCTTCGAATCCCATTCAGGATCTTGAGGGTTAATTGTTCTTCCTTTATGTATATGCCAATTTTTGCTCAAACTTTCTAACTTACTATTTTTTAACTTATTTCAAGGATCATGGCTCAAGTTGGTGCAAACATGGTGGCATTCCACCTTGCTAACAAGAATTGTGTTCCCCCTGCTGCTAGCAATGCCGCTCTCATGGCCCCTATTAACCAAACTCCCAGTTTAAGGGACCCTCCTGTGGACACCCCCCAAGATGCTAAGGAGCCCAAGGAAAAGACAATCACAAGAACAAGAAACGGAGCATGAGCATAAAAGTGACTTGGTTGAACCTTTTGGGCAAAAAGATGTAGGGCATAAAGAGTCGAAGAGAATGAAACAACAAATGTTGGACTTCCCTTCGGCTAATCCTCTGTCAACCCTCTTATCCTCGACAAGCCAAAGATTTTGTGAAGGAGTTTGCTCTGAATAGGCTTGTTGATTCAAGTCTTATTTCAGACCATGTCCGCCACATGCTAAAAATGAACAACGATGCAACTAATAGGGAGAATTTCTAGGCCTTTCAATCGAGGCCAGCGACCATTGCTCAACACCTTCAAGGGTCCTCAAACACTGACAAGTTGAAGGTTGACTTAGAGAAGACCGAGAGCTCTTTGGACTCAGCTCTTCAAGCCAATAATATCACTTTGGTTGAAGATAACTCAAATCTAAAGTGGTGCATCTTATATCTTGAGGGCAAGATGAAGGTGTGGAGAAAAAGGCTCTTGATGCCAAGGCTTTGGACGAACTTAATAAGGAGGAGGTGGCAAGGTTGGAAGTTGTGTTGGCCACCACCGAGAAGGAGAGGAATGCTGAGGAGGAGAGGCTTCAGATTGAGTAGAAAGCATATAATGATGTTTTTGAAGCTCATGATTCCGACTTCAATCGCTGCCTTCGACAAGTACTCTTCCACTACGAGGTCCCAAATGAATCAATTTTTTACATCAATACAGATGTCTATAATGGAGACTTTATCTTGATTGATGATATTCTGGATAAGGAGGGACCAAATGGTTGGCAACCAACAACCTCTCTTGGTGAGACCCAATTGACCAATCCAATCGAGGAGGAGGTGGATGAGGACAATGAGGTGCACAAGGGCGAGGGAAGGAGCGGTGACCCTTGAACTTGTATATATTTAGTTTATGTAAGTTGTGAACAGTAGTGCCATTTTTATGGTTTATTGTGATCCTCAAATGCTAGTGTTGTTCTTTTTTTGTATTTGTTTGGCTTCGACCATTTTTATAATGAAATTTTGATCGAGTTTAGATAAAGGTTATGGGAATTAATCCAAGTTTATCCGATAAGGTTTTAGTTTATAAAGTTCTACCCTTAGCCGAAGAAGGTATTCAAGAAGAAATAGTTTAATAAATGTAGTTAATGTAGCATTAAGGTCAACCTTAGCCGAAAAGGGTTTTTAAGAGGGAACTATTATTTAGCGTGGTATCAAGTTCACCGTTAGCCAAAAAAGACATTCGGGAGGAAGCAATTAGTTAATCATGGTATTATGTTCAACCTTAGCCCTTCAAGGATATTTGGAAGGGAACTATTAGTTAGCGTAGTATTAATGTTCAACCTTAGTCGAAGAGGGTTTTTGGTGGGAACTGTTAAATAGATATAGTTAAGTTCATATGATGGAAAGGTGTTTTCATTGATAGTGATATATGGTGCCTCATCAAAACCTCGTTAGCGAAAACCCTTTCACATTTTTATAAGGATAATAAACCGAGGTAGTAAAAAGAGTACACCCTTAATTACAAAGCTTAATTGAAATTAAACTTCAAATGAGTAGCATTCCACGTCTGAGGAATGGCTTTCTTGGATAGTTCTTCTAGCTTGTTAGCTCCATTCTGTAGGCTAAGCTGAACCTTGAAAAGTCCTTCCTAGTTAGCTACCAATTTTCCTTCTGATGAATCTTTTCGGGCTTCACCCTATGCTCTCCAAACCAGGTCCCCTTTCTTGAACTACCTAAGCATTGATTTTTGAGTTAAAATGTTGAGCCATACGCTGCTTGCAGTCTTTGGCCATAATGGTTGCATCTTCTCGCACTTGTTCTACGAGTTCTAGATTTCCTTATAATGCTTCGTTGTTCTCTACCTCTATGAAATTTTGCTGCCTTAGTGATATTTCCCTCACTTCTATTGAGACCATAGCATTTGTTCTATACACGAGCTGAAGCAATGTCTCTTAGGTTGTCGATTAGGGAGTGCATCTATATGCCATAAGACTTCAGGAAGCTCTTCAGCCCATCTTCCCTTGGCGTTGCGTAGTCACTTCCTTAGCTCTAGTAGAATTACCTTTTTACCTGCTTTGGCCTAGTTGATGCCTAGATCTTCCATAAACTCATTTAACTTTCTATCAGTGAACTTTAACCATTATCGGTCAAAACAACGCATGGAATGCCAAAGCAATTGTACATTCTAAGCCATGATTGTTACGAGGGGTTCAGCCTCTACCCACTTGGTAAAGTAATTGATGACTACTAGCATAAACTTTCTTTGTCCTGGGGCCTTAAGGAAGGGTCCTAAGATGTCCATTCCCCAAATGGTGAATGGCTATGCAGAAGTGATAGGGTGTAGCTCTTTAGCTAGTCAATGGATTAGGTTTCCATGCTTTTGACATTAAAGACATTTTTTTGACAAAATTTCAGTATTCTTAAGGGTTGGCTAGTAGTACCCGACCCTTAGTACTCGGGCTGCCATTGACCTTCCCCTTGAGTGCATGCCACAAATGCCCTTATAATAAAGTTCTCTTACGACATAGTCAACTTGCTCGTTGTCAATACATTTGAGCAATTGTGAGAAGAAACCTCGTTGATACAATTCATTAGCTATTATGACGTATTTTGCAGCTTGAGTCCTCAACTTTTTGGCCTTCTCCCTTTCCTACAAAAGTATGCCCTTGAGCGGATACTCAACAATCGTGGTTTTCCAACTTTCAAGCTCTTATGTTTCAACTTGCATGCACTCCTTTGTCGACACATAGGAGAAAGAGAGAGTGCATAGTTTGAAAGTTTTCAACTGCCCAGGTCTAGGCAAGGTTTCCAACCTGGCCAACTCATCGATCGTGTCGTTGATGTCATAGCGAATGTGTACCACTTGGACTTCATTAAATTCCTTTCAGAGTTTTTGGAATGCATAGTATATTTCAATAGTTGAGGATCCTTTATCTTACAAACTTTTTAATTTGTTTCGATGCAATCTTGGAATTGCTTCAACATTTCACTCTCCATGCTCCCACTTCTCTGGCTAGACTTAAACCTATTAATAGTGCTTCGTATTCAGCCTAGATGCAAGTAGCTTTAAATATGAAATGAAGGGATTGTTTCAAAGCTACACCACTTGGCCCTTCCAATATAATCATTGCTCCACTTTTGTGTTATTGGATGAGCCATCCACATTTAGAGTCCACCACTCCTCTTGGAATTAAGGCTCTGGTGGGTGAAATTCATTTACAAAATTGGCCAAACTTTGGGCCCAAACGGTGCCTCTTGGTTCATAATCGATCTCGTATTCTGATAACTTGATGGACCAAGCCATTATACTCCTAGATAACTCGGGCTTTCACAACACTTTAGCTATGGGGCAGTCGATCTGGACAGTAGTCCTACGACTTTGGAAATATTGTCAGAGATACCGAGCTACATTAACCAATGCCAATGTTGTAACGCCCTGAAATTTTGATAACTGAAAATAGATATTTGATGTATTTGTTGTATTATTTAATTACTTGATTAATTTGGATTAGTGAAGTGTTCTGTGAATTATCCTTGTGCAACTGCTTGGTGTGGATATTAGGTTATGTGAAGTTTGATTGATCTGCGTTGAAACTGTGTGATTCAGATATTGACCCAAAACCTATTTCGGTAAAACCACAATATCATATTCATTAACCATTGGATTGCCTTCAAATTAGGGTTGTAGGCTTGCAACCCAAGTCTGCACGTTGTGACCGTTGGTTTTTACAAAATAACTTCTGGAGTGTGGGATATGACCTTTGAAAAGAAGAAGTAAAATATGTTAGAGCAGAATTCACCCAGAACTTGCCCAGGGGAGTCTGAGTTGGGCTAGCTCGCATAGGCGAGCAAAATTATGCATGGGTGAGTCTTGCACGCTGCAAATACATCCAATAGCATAGAACAAACATTTTTCTCCCCTCTTCTCCCCCAAACCCTCACCCAATACCCCCAACCTCCTCCTCCACCACCACCGACCACTGGTGACTGCCCCCAAGCTGTCGTTGCTTGCCGCAAGACCACTGCATGGAACACTTTAATCAGAGCAGAATCTTCAAAACTCAACTCGAGGATTCGGTAAAGAATGGAGCCTCCAATCCTCCCTTCGTGTTTTCTTTGAGGTAACCATGATTAGTAAGCTTTCTCCTAGTTAGTTGGAGCCTATTATTGCATCTCTTGTGACTTGGGTACCATTATTGGATGTTTTTACACTTCCTTTGGAAAGCCCTTAAAAATGAGATGTTGTAAAATTTTCCTTTTTATAAAATAGACTTCATTTTTGTAACCTTCATTGAACCACAATGACAATGGCATGGTTGGAATTTCAAAATGATGTCTCTTTGATGCAGATCTCAAAACACCCCTTTAGCCCCTTTTAAAATTGAATGGGTATTTGACCCAAAAAGTTGGTATCAACATTGTCTTTCAAATCTACACTAAATTATCTTCAATTTGGTATATAGAGCTCTGCGTTTGAATGAATGAATGTGAACCTAAGAGATCTTAGAATAACATCGTAAAGAACTAATTGAGAGATATAGATAGGTCAGGGGAGTTTATTGTTTGTTTATAACTTTTGATACCATAGTCGGGGTCAGGGAACCCAATTATGGGGATGTATGTTTGTCCCTGTGCATGCTGATTTTCAAGAAAAACTATGTTTTTAACTAATCGGATGTGATATATTTGTTATTGGTGAATGATATTGTCATTGTAATGATTGGAATTTTTGGGAAAAGTCCTAATTACAGAGGAGACTATGCCCAAAATTTTATATTTTTTCTTCTATTTACTTCTTTATTAAATTTCAAATGGACATAAGAGTTTTGTTTTGAATACCATAGTTCCCTTCTTTAATTTAGAATTTTCATTAAAATATCAGTCTCATGATATTAGGGATGGTTGTTGTATGATGTTTGTGTTGTCTGAAGACCTAGGGAATGTATTGCGTCTAGGTTTGGTAAATGGGGCGAACATATACATGGTCATGTATTGCGTCTAGGTTTGGTAAATGCATTGTCAGTGGCAAATTCCATCATTACTCTTACTCAAATCTTAGAAAAAATAGTTGCTCAATAAAGGAAGGATTGGTCCCAAAAACTAGATGAAGCTTTGTGGGCATACAGAACAACAAACAAAGCTCCTATAGGACTTACTCCCTTCCAATTGGTCTATGGAAAATCTTGTCACCTACCTGTTGAGTTTGAACATAAAGCTTAATGGGCATTAAAGTTTCTAAACTTCGACTCAAATGTAGTCGATGAACATAGGAAGCTCCAACTCCATGGATTAGAGGAACTGAGGTTTCAAGCTTATGTGAATTCGAAGTTTTATAAGCAAAGAGTAAAAATTTATCATAATAAAAAGCTTTCAAAAAGAATTTTCAGCCTAGCCAACAGGTATTGTTATTTAATTCCAAATTAAGATTGTTTTCAGGTAAGCTAAAATCCAAGTGGTCTGGAACATTCAGCATCAAAGAAGTTATGCTACATGGAGCAATGATAATTGGAGGATCCAGCCACCAAAAGAACATGCATCGTGAATGGCAGTAGAATCAAACCCTACTTAGGTCGTGATTTCAAGAGGTTGACCACTGTTGTCCAACTACAAGAGGCTTGAACCACAACAAGGATGTCCAGCTTAAACGATGTTAAATAAGCGCTCTTGGGAGGCAATCTAGTATTTTTCAACTCTTCTTTTAATATTTTTTTCCTGATTACGTAATTGTGTTGTGTAAATATCTATTTGTTTGAAACTCTTTTTTAATTGTTAGGATTATAAGTTTATTACTAAACATTTTCTACTAAAAAAATTGGGGGGAACGGGGGGGGGGGGGGGGGGGGTTACTTGCCTGGGCGAGTGCATGTCTGCAGACAAAAATAAAAAAGGGTGAAATCAGATTTCACCCCACCTTTTTATTTTCAAAACGTCTTCATTTTTATGCATGAAGCTACGCCCTCCTACTCCCAAAACTCGCTTAAGATATCTTCTTTTCCCAAAATTCTTCATTTTGCACACACCACTTCATCTCATTCAACTAAGTACCACACCTCTATCTAATTTTTGCATTTTCCTTGTGTTATTTGATGTTTTTGTTGCTTTCTTTTCATTAATTTGCAAGATAGATTTCTGGATGAATGAATGATGAAATGCTCCAATTTGTGTTGTTCCAAATGAGTCTAGGCCTACTCTTGGCTTTTTACATGTTTGCGTTTTCTGCTTGCCATTTATCCTTCATTTATACATGCCTAAAACATTTGCATACCAAGTGTTTGATGAAATGTCCTAATGGCTATACCATGTGCTCTTTCTTAAATCTGAATGAATAACAATCTTTACACATATTCAGCCATTAGTTTAGATGTATGATCAACTTAGGTTGTTAAATTAGATGCCAAGGGTGTGAACTAAGCATAAAACTTCAACATTTCCTTATAAGCAATTACATGATTAGTAAATGCTTAAAATTGTTTGGATTGAATTGGACTAAATTTGCTACACTAGGGTGGATTGAATTGTTGTTTAAATATCAAATTTTTTCTTTCAGAATCATACATATTGAGTTGTTGTTTTTATTAATTTATGGTACGACACAATTAATAAAACCACACACATATTGACTTCTTGGTTGCTATACTTTGGAAATTGAAATAATATGGCTATGTATTTCATGAAAAATAATTTTTATGCTAAAATTTTAGTTGGATGTCTTTGTTACAGATGGTTCCAAAGAAACTTACCACTAAGAGAGCCAGGAAGATCGTTGTAGGAGAAGGATGTAGCACAGCTCCACTTGTAGATTTTGAATTTCATGGACACCATTTTCGCAGTGAGGAGCATCAGTGTTGCTTTGAATTGATCAAAGATTGGTCCTTCATCAAAGAAAGAAGGATCCAATTAGAAGAAGGTTAGTATCTTGAGTTCACAGTAGAAATCACTAGGCGAAACTAGAGACAACTTATGGAACCTGTCGCAACCTACCCTTCGGTGGGAGGGCGACGCGTGACTCGCGGGATGCGTGTTCCACGAAAGGAATACGCGCGGAGTCGCCACCAACGTTTATTTGCGGAAAACATCGAAAAAACCGGAAAAGACGCGATCTACGAACTTTTAAGTGAAAGGCTCGGGAGTTGTATTTACGCACGGGGAAGGTATTAGCACCCCACACATCCGTCACAAGGGACGGCAGCCTTTAATCGAATGTGCAAACATGACTTTGATTTTTACGTTCCCTTTTATGTCTTTATATCCTTTATACCCTTTTTATATTTTTTCTCTTTTTGTGGTCGACAAGGGTGTTTCCCTTTGCTCCTATGTATTCCTCAATTGCGATGAGGAAATCAGACCTACGTAGTTCTTTCGGAACAAAGTGTTTGGTTAAGTTGTTTTTGTCTTTTTTTGCAAAATATGTTTTTATTGAACAAAATGTCATTTAAGGTGTTGGACCATTAAACGGTCTTTTGATTTTGAAAGGAGAGAAACGTTATGGCGTTGGACCATTAACGATCTCTTGTTTTTTGAAAGCAGAGAAACGTTAAGGCATTTGGACCATTAACGATCTCTTGGGGTGGTCGACAAAAGCGGTAAAGTTACATGTTGATTTTATGCTTTTGAACGGTCCATGTTAACCGATAAAAGTAAAGAGGACCGTTTAAGGCGTTGGACCTTAAAACGGTTTTTAGTGATTTTTCGGACAAAACTTGATTTGTGAGTCTATTTTAGACTTAGTTTCACTTTGGTTATTAATCAATTCATTCAAGGAAACTTCCAAAGAAAAACGTCTGATTGTTACCCGTTGAAGAACAAAGAACGGATGAAGAACGGTGAAGAACGGACGAAAACCTTCACGGATTTGCTTACGAAACATCTCGGAAGCGTTACGGAAGCACCTCGGCTTGGATTTTCTTCACGGAAACAATTTTTCTAAGAAAATTCGAAAGAGAGAGAAGTGCCTAAGGGGCTGAACCCTTTTCTACTTCACTTCTCCCCCTATTTATAGAAAATTGGGGGAGAAGCTTGCCACCCAGCTCGCCCAGGCGAGCAGGGTTGCTTCCTCCAGAAGCAACAGCCTTCTGGAAGAATCTTCTGGAGGGCCCAAGTGGGCCTGGTTGCTATTTGCACCCCCATTTTTACTAAGTACACCCCCTGCCTTTTTTGGTGATTCTTTTTTCGTAAAGTTACGGAAACTTACGAATTTCGTAACGATACTTGTTTTCTTTCCGTAATGTTACGGAACCTTGCAGATTACATAATCATCCCCTTTTTTTGACTTACTGATTGTTACGGAACCTCACTAATTGTGCAACGATGCTTCCATTTGATTTCCGGTGTGTCACGGAACCTTACGGATTGTGCATCAATATTTTCTTTTGTTTTCCGACAAGTCCCGGAATTTCACAAATTGCCTAATGATGGGTGCCAAGCACCTCACAAGGACCAAACCAAAGTTGCATGTCATCAAGCAAAGGTCCCCGGACGAAATTAGGGTATGATAGTTGCCCCTCTTTACTTGTCTTTTATTGGAGATAAAAGGGAAGTAAAGATAAGACACTAATTTCGTTCCTCTCGGTTGACGAGAGTCGCGGGTAACCATAAAATACCTCCGCATGTAAATGACTTGATGTCCCCGGGGGAACAAAAGGTGCAGAAGACGATGTCAGTCTCTGCATGCTATCAAGCGTTCTGTCTTACACATTGCAAAAGAATGTTTATACGGATAACCACTCGGGTATTTCCGCCCGTCAGCGTGACTCAAATGTCAGTATGATAGATCTTGTGAGCGCGGAAGATGACGTAAATCTCCGCGTGTCAACGGGCTTGTCGGCCGCGATTGACGAAGGGCGCAAAATGACCATATTTTGTCTCTGCGTGCCATCGGACACAACTGTGTCTGAATGGAAAAAAGGTGTGCGGAATGACCATAATTTGTCTCCGCGTGTCATCGGGCCCGCCGCCTCTGGATGACAAAAGGGCGCAGAATGACCATAATTTGTCTCTGCGTGCCATCGGACACAGCTGTGTCTGAATGGCAAAAAGGTGTGCGGAATGACCATAATTTGTCTCCGCATGTCATCGGGCCCGCCGCCTCTGGATGACAAAAGGGCGCAGAATGACCATAATTTGTCTCTGCGTGCCATCGGACACAACTGTGTCTGAATGGCAAAAAGGTGTGCAGAATGACCATAATTTGTCTCCGCATGTCATCGGGCCCACCGCCTCTGGATGACAAAAGGGCGCAGAATGACCATAATTTGTCTCTGCGTGCCATCGGACACAACTGTGTCTGAATGGCCAAAAGGTGTGCGGAATGACCATAATTTGTCTCCGCATGTCATCGGGCCCGCCGCCTCTGGATGACAAAAGGGCGCAGAATGACCGTAATTTGTCTCTGCGTGCCATCGGACACAACTGTGTCTGAATGGCAAAAAGGTGTGCGGAATGACCATAATTTGTCTCTGAATGTCATCGGGCCCGCCGCCTCTGGATGACAAAAGGGCGCAGAATGACCATAATTTGTCTCTGCGTGCCATCGGATACAACTGTGTCTGAATGGAAAAAAGGTGTGCGGAATGACCATAATTTGTCTCTGCGTGCCATCGGACACAACTGTGTCTTAATGGCAAAAGGGTGTGCGGAATTACCATAATTTGTCTCCGCATGTCATCGGGCCCGCCGCCTCTGGATGACAAAAGGGCGCAGAATGACCGTAATTTGTCTCTGCGTGCCATCGGACACAACTGTGTCTGAATGGCAAAAAGGTGTGCGGAATGACCATAATTTGTCTCTGAATGTCATCGGGCCCGCCGCCTCTGGATGACAAATGGGCGCAGAATGACCATAATTTGTCTCTGCGTGCCATCGGACACAACTGTGTCTGAATGGCAAAAAGGGTGTGCGGTGTGGTCGACAAAAGCGCGGCTCTTGCTCCTACGTATCCTCCAATGAGGAACTCAGACCTACGTAGTTCTGGATAACTTGTGAGACTAGAATTAGTCTCGATGTTTTCTTCGCTAAAATGCGAACGTGCTTTAGTAAAGAGATAAAACTTCCAACTAATCAGATCAACATATGCTTTTCGGACAAAAAACAATGTGTCTACCGGGGAAGGAGATTCTGCTGATGAAATTTTCTCATAACCACAAATGAGATTTTGGGATGTTTAGCATTTCGTTTCTAAATGACCATTTAGAGGAAACACTGGGTTCGACAAAAATAGAAGAAATCCACTCAAAGTGTATCAATCTCGCACAGGTAAGTGTTTCATCCTAATTCCGAACCATAGATATGTCACGACTTGACTTTGCAAATTATTTCCTATCAAATCAAAAATTACATGCGTGATCATGGATCAATAGGACTTCCCTTGGAAACGGGTTCTTTTGGTGGTTTTTTAGGCTTTTGATTTTTTTTGGCTTTTTCCTTTTCTGTTTTGGTTTAGTGCGGGGCGAAAAGTCGCTAGTGCACAAGATTTTGGTTGTCAATAAAAGGGAGAAGACCATTTTAGGTCGTGGTTTCCTTTCCTTCTTTTTGTTCATTTGGTGACAATCCTGTATTGCTCAAATATTGTCCAGTCCAAAGACCTTTCTGCATATTTCTTCTGTTTTCTTTCGATCCTTGATCAGGAGCTTTCTTTCCTTCTTCTTCTTCCCTTTTTTACTTTCTCCCATTCTTTGATTGGGAATTTCCTTTCTTTTCTTTTTGCTTTCTCCCACTCTTTGATTGGGAATTTTCCTTTCTTTTCTTTTTGCTTTCTCTTTGATTGGAAATTTTCCTTCTTTTCTTTTTTTTGCTTCCGAGGGTAAGGATTGACATTCTCACCCTGGGTCAAGGTTTATGGTGAGTCAGGATTTTGGCTCAAAGCTTGTAGAATGGCTAGACATAATACATGGCGGGGTTTGGTTTGGTTCAAGGATAAAAGGGATGCCCCACATTATTTCCATGACACAAATGCAAAGATGATGATTTGGAAATTTTATGCAAAACTGGCCATGCATGCACCTATGCGGACACTCAAGTGTCAAATTTTTATGGTCATGTGATGCTAGGGCTCAGGATTCATTTCCTCTATTTTAAATCAACCCAATGTTTCCAAAATATGTTCTTTTATCAATTTGTGCATTCATCCGAGTCCATTTTGGGTACTCGGGAAAATTTCACAGCATTCACCCTTCAGGTGTACACACATTTTTTTTTCCAAAAACTAGCTATGATCAGCGAATTTTTCTTTGAAGAAAAGTTGGAAGTCATCTCTTTTCACAAGCATGTTGGTTTTTCAGCTAGACAACTTATTTTTCTTCCTTTTTTTTTATCATTATCATTTGTTTATTTCTTTTTCTTGTTTGTTTTTTTTTCCTTTTTTTTTCATGAGGTATTTTGCTACCTAAACATGTGTATATTTTTGTGAGGTATTTTTTATATATACACGCATATCCAAGGTATCTTGCTACCTAAACATACATATATATGTTTTGTAAGGTATTTTTGCTATATACATGCATATCCAAGGTATCTTTCTACCTAAACATACATATATATATTTTGTGAAGTATTTTTTGTTTACATACATGCATATCTAAGGTATCTTTCTACCTAAACATACATAAATATATTTTGTGAAGTGTTTTTTTGTTTACATACATGCATATCTAAGGTATCTTTCTACCTAAACATACATATATATATTTTGTGAAGTGTTTTTTTGTTTACATACATGCATATCTAAGGTATTTTCACTACCTAAACATACATATATATATTTTGTGAGGTATGACTACCTTCCGAGCTTGCGCTTGTTTTATTTAAATTCCCAGGATCATGAGCAACTAGGTGCGTCCTACTATAAAAAGTGATCAAATAACAAGCATAGATTCAAAAGGTACTAGGTTGCCTCCTAGTAGCGCTTCTTTAACGTCTTGAGCTGGACGCCTTATGACTTGTCGGTCACTGACCTAGTACTTTGCTTACCTTTGGCTTTGGACTTGGTCGCCTATTGGTCGCCATGTGGTGTAGGCAATACTTAAACCTTTTTGTGGATGAGCAGAGGTGAACTCTAGAGGTGATGGCGGTGCGTCTGTTGCCCGCTGTCGGCCATCCCAATGCTGATGTGGTGTTTCGCCCTGCGCCTGCCTGGGGGCGCAGTACTTCTTGATGAAAGCTCGATTGGTAGGGGGGCCTGATGACCTTGCTGGGGGCGACAGGCACTCCCTAGAACTGACAGAGACCCGTATTTAGAGTTGGCAACTCCAAGACCCTGTTGGCCTTCTTCGGATCCACTAGGTGTCTTGCGGGCACAATCCTTGCAAACAATAGATGACATCAGAAATCAGTTGGGGGAGGTGCATACTTACCTATGCCATGACGACATGAACTTGCTGGGGGGAACGGGCGCCCTGTAGGGCCGACAGAGGCCCGTAACCAGAGGTGGAAACCCCAGGGCCCTGTTGGACTTCTTCAGGTCCACTGGGTGTCTTTGTGGGTGCGATCCCTGCAAACAATAGATGGTATCAGAAATTAGTTGAACCATATGCATACTTACCCATGTCGAGACGACACAGACCAACTGATACTTTTGCAGGGGGAGATCGGCATTACGATCACTGGGCAGAATGTTGCTAAGTAACAACGTCATTTATATCTGTGTAAGAGTGGTCATGTTGGTGCGCATGATCCACACTCGTCTCTTTGCAGCGGCCCGGGTGAAATCTTGCCCCGGTATGCATAGTAGCTGCGTGATAGCCTCCCTCTCTGGTTGTGCTTGCACAGTTGGTCGCCCTCCAATATTAGGGGGTGGCCCAGGAACCGTTAAAAGGAAACTACTAGTCCCTTAACCGGGAGTGCAAGTCTCGGTTAAGCATTTAAGGATAGAGGACCTTAAATTCTCTTAAGGTGCGGATGTGGAGCACACTGAAAATGAGGACACGTAGCCCTCTAAAGGTGAGGGCGTGCAGCCCTCTCAAGGCGAGGATGTGTAGTCCTCTGGAGGTGAGGGCGTGTAGTCCTCTCAAGGTGAGGGCGTACAGCCCTCTATTGGCGAGGACGTGTAGTCCTCTCAAGGTGAGGGCGTGCAGCCCTCTGTTGGCGAGGACGTGTAGTCCTCTAAAGGTGAGGGCGTGTAGCCCTACGAAGGTGAGGACATGCAGTCCTCTGATGGCGAGGGCGTGTAGCCCTCTGAAGGTGAGGACATGCAGTCCTCTGATGGCGAGGGCGTGTAGCCCTCTTAAGGTGAGAACGTGTGGTCCTCTAAAGGTGAGGGTGTGTAGCCCTACGAAGGTGAGGACGTGTAGTCCTCTATAGGTGAGGGCGTGTAGCCCTACGAAGGTGAGGGAGTGCAGTCCTATGATGGCGAGGACTTGCAATCCTCTAAAGGTGAGGGCATGTCCCCCTTTGAAAATGGGGGACATGTAGTCCTCTGAAGGTGAGGGCGTGTAGCCCTACAGAGGTGAAGGTACATGACCCTTTGATGGCGAGGACGTGTAGTCCTCTGAAGTTGAAGGTATATGACCCTTTGAAGGCGAGGACGTGTAGTCCTATGAAGGTGAAGGTACATGACCCTTTGAAGACGAGGATGTGTAGTCCTCTGAAGGTGAGGACGTGTAGTCCTCTAAAGATGAGGGCGTGCGGCCCTCTGAAGGCGAGGACGTGTAGTCCTCTGGAGGTGAGGACGTGTAGTCCTCTGAAGGCAAGGGCGTGCGGCCCTCTGAAGGCGAGGACATGTAGTCCTCTGGAGGTGAGGGTACTAGTACCCAAGGGTTCACCCTTATGAGAAAGCAAGAGATCGACTCATTGAGAGGGTCGGTCATTACAAATCCACACGACTAGATATTAGATGTAGGAAATCTATGCAGTTAACATGATTTTTAGAGATGCAGATGCATGCAACCTTTGTCTTGAAATGCGGTAAATGCAGACTTCATATGAAACAATGCAATGTAATGGAAAGTTGTACAACGTTCATGACATTCTTTCCCTATTTTGTGATTTTGATTTTCATTTAATTTTTTTGGAAAACACAGATTGATTGTCCTTTTGAAAGAGGTTATAATTCATGCAACCTCATCCTATCTTTTTGCAAATCTCTCCGGGAACTCCCTCAGAGTGTATACTCTTTTTGATTTAGTCACTTGACCATTTTGGAGTGACGGCAATGGAGCCATTTGATGTTTAACCAATCCATTGAAATTCCAGGGTTTGTCTCCCCCTCCCCCTTTTCCTCTGTTAAAAAAACATCGACGGGTGAGAACTTTTGATTGATCTGCCCCTATGTTCACTTGAGGCTCATGCACCATGCCCCTCATTGCCCCAGTGTAAGGCTTTGAGGTACCAATTGTTATCTTTTGTCATGACCTTGTAGCTGGGAACCTATTGGGTGAAAACTTCTAATCTGCCCCTAGGTTCGCTTGAGGTTTTTACATGGTGCCTTTCGTTGCCCCAGTGTAAGGCTTTGAGGTACAATCGTTGTCTTTGTTTTCACAACCTTGTAGCAAGGGAGAATGAAAGAAGCAGTTGATTTTTGCAAAAAGAATTTTCCAAGGACGAGAAATAGTTGAAGAATTTTTTTCAATTGATGGATTAAGTCAAATGACTCCTATGTAGAAGCAAGATGTTTTGATGTTTTGATGATGCCGAAGGATCAAGTGCTTCTAAGTTTTATTCGAGACAAGAATCCAAGAAAATCAAGATATATGATCAAGTTGATCTCTAGAATCTTTGGAAGAAGTTTCGAAATTGAAAAACAAAAGGTTTGACCAAAGAATTCTATCATTTCAAATTGAGATTTGCTCTCTGGTAATCGATTACCAGCAGCTGAAAATGTTTATAACAGTCACTAGAAATTTGAATTCAAAATTTATAATGTGTAATCGATTACACATGGATGGTAATTGCTTACCAACAGTTTATTGAACGTTTTAATTCAAATTTTAAAGCCTGTAATCGATTACACAAGTCTTGTAATCGATTACCAGAGGGGATTTTCAGAAAAATTTCCAAGAGACACATCTATTCAAATGTTTTATGAATGGCCATTCAAATGTTTTAAAGAGAGTTTTCATTGCCCAAACAGTTTTATCCTCTCAAAAGATTAAGATTTTTCCTGAACTGAAATCTCTTTTCCTCTCAAAAAGATTCCTTGGTCAACCACTTGTATATTCAATAAGGAATTTTGATTGATCTTCATTGTACAATCTATCTCTTTTAAGAGAGATATCTTCTTCTCTCCTTCTTATTTCTGAAAAGGGATTAAGAGACCGTGGGTCTCTTGTTGTAGAGGATTCTTGAACACAAGGGAAGGGTTGTCCCTGTGTGGTTCAGACTTTGTAAAAGGAGTTTTACAAAGAGAGTGGGAAATCTCAAGTGGGTTGCTTGAGGACTGGACGTAGGCATGGGAAGTGGCCGAACCAGTATAAATCAAGCTTGCATTCCTCTCTTCCTTTAAACTTCTTTTATTTATTGCTATTTATCTTTTGCTTTAAAGAAGTTTATTTTGATTTGTCTTTTGAGTAATTCATGTTAAGGGTGCATTGTTAATCCAAAAAGAAAGAGTGATAGTTCAATTGGGGAATAGTCTTTGCATCTTAATTCAACCCCCCTTTTTCTTAAGGTAACTGAGGTCATTTGTCCAACATCCTATTCTTGATAACTCGCTTCTCTAAGAAGACAAATTTTTCGGAATGATAAAATGAAGTCACATGAACGTCTATATTTTTACTTGAAAACACAGTCAATCAAATGCCCCCTCTTCTCTCTTTTTTTTTTTTTTACTTTACTCGTCGTTTTACGACACCCCCACCAACGTGCAAGATGAGTAATCTCTGATTGAACGGTCTTGGAAGTCAACACTCAGGAGCGCAGGTTGCTTGAGCAAACAGACCAATGGCTTACACTCACATTCCGGTGGAAGTTGAATAAGCAAAGATGTGTTTGTGAGAGGATGAGAGAGTCAAGGATGTCCATTTTATCCATATCATTTAGCATTGTAATTGTGGTTTATAATAATGGCATAAACTTGAAAATCCTGATGAGTCATAACAACAGCTTCCAGAATTGCCCCATGTATGGTGTTGCTTGTCAATGTTAGGATTCAACAAGCGATTCTCCTCAAATTTCAGCCAGCCCGCATCAATTTGACCTTGCACCTTACGCTTCAGAGCCCTACAATGCTCAATGGAACGCCCCGGGGCTTCTCCGTGACAAGCACACGTTGCGTTTCGAGTCGTATTCTCGGAGAAATGGAGGTTGATGAACCTTGGCTAGGGTTATGGCTACCATTGAATTATCAAGTAGATATGGGAGCAAGTCAACATAGGACACTGGAATTGGGGTGAATTCTACAGGCTTTCTCGCTGCAAAAATTCATTTTTTGGTTGGTGTTTTTGGTTTGTGCGAAAGGTGGTGTTCGTCATTGGAAGTGCGGTAGACAGACTTTGTGGTTGATTTAGGGATGGCCTTTGTGGATAACTGGGCGGTGGGTAAGGAGAAGGTTTGTTATTGGCTGAGTAAAGACATTGTTGGGTTGGTGGGAAACTTGGCCGTACAAGAATGGCAGTCACAGCATGGGTTTCTCCCTCATCCTCACCCTCTTTATTTGCCCCAGTTTTCTCATTCGTCCAAGCAGGATGATTAAATTTGCCTCTTTTCAGATCCACTTCGATCTTTTTGCTGGCGAAGACCAAATCTGTAAAACTTGAAGGTGTGTAACCCACCATTTTTTTCATAGTAGAACACCGGTCACGTGTCTACTATCATTGTGATAATCTCTTTCTCTGTTTTTGGGGGTGCTACTTGAGTTGCCAAGTCTCTCCATCTTTGGGCGTATTCTTTGAAAGATTTGTGCCCCCTTTTTGCACATGTTCTGTAGTTGCATCCTATCCGGAGCCATACCAGAATTGTACTGGCACTGCCTAACGAAGGCAACCATTAGGTCTTTCCAAGAATGGACTCAGGAAGGTTCCTAAGTTAGTATACCAGGTGACAGTTGTCCTAGTAAGACTTTCTTAGGAAAAATGTATCAGCAGTTTCTCATCTTTTTCGTATGCCCCCATCTTCCGAAAATGCATCTTTAGATGGTTCTTGGAGCAAGTAGTCCCCTTGTACTTGTCAAAGTCCGGCACTTTGAACTTGGGAATGACAATGTTCGGGTACTAGGAACAACTCTTCTAGGTTAGCAAAGGCACAATCTTCGAATCCTTCAATGTCCTTGAGCCTTTCCTCTATATGATCCAACTTTCCCTTTTCAGCCATAGCAGGAGGGGCTCTTCCCACCGCAAAATGCAAGGTTTGTGGTCGTGGGCGAAACTGAGGGCCCTCCAAAGTGTTTGGCATGGGTATACCACCCACTGCTTGCCTTTTAGTGGCATATCCAAGGCAAGGCTCGAAGTCGGCTAGATTGTGGTGGGGAATTTCATGTGCCTCCCCGTGGGTTGAGAGACATGTACATGATGAGGTTGTCGGCTCTTAATGAGTATAGGAGCGGAGTTATTGACATCCTTATTGGGAGTGTACGCCACATTGGGTGGTGTATAGTTGGGAGGCAAGCCATATGGCGTGAAGGCATGCTTGATTTGAATTTGCGCATAATGGGGGCCGCTCGTACTTCCCAAATCTTTGCCTACCATATCTGAGCTTGGATGATTCATTTGGTTAAGGCCAGATGGGGGCATTGGGTTCACCTTAGCAACAGTGCTGGTAGCGGCAACTATAACCGCATGGCTTCCATTATCTTTTTCATGCTCATCATGGCCTCCATCATTGTGGCCATTTGCTCCTTCACGGCCTCCATGTCAGCCTTCATCTGCTCTTGCGCCACCTCTACTTTACCCATTACTCTAGCTCTAGCACGGGTTCGGTAAGGGCACCGTAAAGCATGTTCTTTTCTTTTTTATAACAATGATTAAGTTCATTTTATTTTATTTTATTTTATTTTTCAAGGAAAGAATGCGATGAGCAATGCAACCAATGAAAAGCATGGATGCATGCGAATGATGTACAGTTGAAGTATTGCGAATTTTTACGCTGGATATGGGGTTGAATCAATTTAGATTTTCAACATGGTCCATGACATCTTTGTCAAGGTGAAACTGGAAGTAACAAGGACATCAACAATCCTAAATATGTTTGGCAGTAGACGAAGCAGTGATGTGACTCGATTCATCTTTTGCCCCAATTTTGCAAGACGGTTACTTCCATATTTCAACTTGACTTGATGAACCTTTTTGTAAAAGCATGAGCTTGGTTCAACCCTATAATCCAAGGAATGGCAATTCTGATCGCCAATACTTCAACAACATCTCATAGGGATGAATGACTCGGGCATACTTTAAGCTTATGCACGGAAAATGTAATTATGAAATTGAGATGCCCGAAGAAACACCATTTCCTAGTTAACCATGCATTAGGTACCATGTTCAATTATTTTGTTTTGTTGTTGTGTGCTTTTTTTTTTTTAGAAATAGGTTTATGATCCCAACATGGTTGGCTCATGGTGCCTAACACATGCAACTAAGAATGTAGTGTGAAGTTTCACGCTTCCCCTTTTTTGTTTTTGTTTTGTAGAGGAAAACGCAAGGATGAGCAAACATGAAAACAAATGGTATGCAATTTTGCAGATCAAAAAGTTTGTTGAACGCATATGCATGATGATGCCATGACTCATGCAAAATGTGAGGCTGTAATATGATAACAGACAAATGCAGGAACAATATGTTCATTATGATGTTATGAAGAGATGCTTATGCGATGCATGATATGAACGCATTTTACGGACACGAGAGCCCGGAAAATTATCTCTTCTTACTTGCGCATTTGGGGGCGCAGTGCCCCATGTGTACAATTAAGAAGGTGATATGGACCTTCCGGCTTCCCGTGACAAAGGACGAGACCAACATACAATGCATGCTAGAGATAAAATGCGGGAGTGACTTGATTCGCACTGATTTTTGGAGTAAAAACGTGGGATAAACTCATTTTATTCAAAAAGTTATAACTAGTCAAGATCTGAGCGACAATACAAACTTCCTAGCGGTTTCTAATCATATGGTCCATTAAGTCTATCATATGCTGACAATAGCTGAGAAGTCCGTGGATCTCCTTGGGGGCGGAGTAGGTGTCCGCCATTGCTTTGGCCTTGGCTAGCAATCGAGGAAGTTCTTGACTCCTATTCAAAGTAAGAGCAAATCGGTCCATCCTCATTGTTGCCTCTTGGTGCAATGAATCAATTACCCTTTCCCTTGCTTCCCTTTCTGCTGATATCTTGGCGTACTCATCCTCTAGCCTTTGCTCGTGAGTCGCCGCTAGATTTAGCTTCTCTTTGCACTCATCAATGATGGCCCACATATTCCCTTCTGTCGCAACCTACCCTTCGGCGGGAGGGCGACGCGTGACTCGCGGGATGCGTGTTCCACGAAAGGAATACGCGCGGAGTCGCCACCAACGTTTATTTGAGGAAAACGTCGGAAAAACCGGAAAAGACGCGATCTACGAACTTTTAAGTGAAAGGTTCGGGAGTTGTATTTACGCACGGGGAAGGTATTAGCACCCCACACGTCCGCCCCAAGGGACGGCAGCCTTTAATCGAATGTGCAAACATGACTTTGATTTTTTATGTCCCCTTTTTATGTCTCTATATCCTTTATACCCTTTTTATATTTTCTCTTTTTGTGGTCGACAAGGGTGTTTCCCTTTGCTCCTACGTATTCCTCAATTTGGGATGAGAAAATCAGACCTACGTAGTTCTTTTTTATCAAGCGATTCTTCTTTACTTTAAGAGGTGATCATTTTAAGGCGTTGGACCTTAAAAATGATCCATTTTACTTAGTGAGAAAATGAAATGACAAACTTCAAAAGCCTATTTTTATGGACGAGCTTGACTAGGCGAATTGATTTTAGCCTTTAGTTTCACTTTAGTTATTAATCAATTCGATTAAGAATGAGAAATCCCAAAGAGAAAACGTCCGATTGATTTTCCGCTTTATTTTACTAAAAGATGTCTTTTTGATTATTATATTATTTTTTACCTCTTTTTGATTTCCAACGTGGTTACGGCACGACCGAACGGTCGGAATTTATTTTAACCGAAGTTAATGGATAATACAATTCAAACATTCGGTGGAAATTTATTTTATTTTTAAGTTAAGCGAGAAATGACTTAAGTAAAATGGCTTAAGCACGTCAACAGGGGGTATAAAAAGTAAACAAAACGAGAATAAAAATGCACGAAACACAATGTGGACCACTACGGGTACATAGAATGAATCGAAAAGCTTGGTTCGAGGTACTTACCCGTTGAAGATCGAAGAACGAATGAAGAACGTCGAAGAACGGTTGAAACCTTTGCGAAATTCTTCACGCAAAACGTTACGGAAACGTTTCGGAAGCGCCTCGGCTTAGATTTTCTTCACGGAAACGATTTTTCCAAGCAAATTCGAAAGAGAGAGAAGTGCCAAAGGGGCTGAACCCTTTTCTTCTTCACTTCCTCCCCTATTTATAGCAAAATAGGGGAGGTGGTTGCCGCCCAGCTCGCCCAGGCGAGCTCAGCTCGCCCAGGCGAGCCAGGTTGCTTCCTCCAGAAGCAACAGCCTTCTGGAGGAATATTCTGGAGGGCCCAAGTGGGCCTGGGTGCTATTTGCACCCCCATTTTTACTAAGTACACCCCCTCTGCTGTTTTTTTGGTGATTCTTTTTTCGTAAAGTTACGGAAACTTACGAATTTCGTAACGATACTTGTTTTCTTTCTGTAATGTTACGGAACCTTGCGGATTACATAATCATCCCCTTTTTGACTTACGGAATGTTACGGAACGTCACTTAATTATGCAACGATGCTTCCATTTGATTTCCGGTGTGTCACGGAAACTTACGGATTTGTGAATCAATATTTTTTTGGTTTTTCGGCATGTCCTGGAATTTCACAAATTGCCTAATGATGGATGCCAAGCACCTCACAAGGACCAAAGAAAGGTCGCATGTCATCAAGCAAAGGTCCCCGGACGAAATTAGGGTATGACAGTTGCCCCTCTTTACTTGTCTTTTATTGGAGATAAAAGGAAAGTAAAGATAAGACACTAATTTCGTTCCTCTCGATTTGACGAGAGTCGCGGGTGACCATAAAATCTCCACATGCAAATGACTTGTTGCTCCCGGAATTTCACAAATTGCCTAATGATGGGTGCCAAGCACCTCACAAGGACCAAAGAAAGGTCGCATGTCATCAAGCAAAGGTCCCCGGACGAAAATTAGTGTATGACACTAATTTCGCTCCTCTCGGTTGACGAGAGTCGCGGGTGACCATAAAATCTCCGCATGTAAATGACTTGTTGTTCCCGGAGGAACAAAAGGTGCAGAAGACTATGTCAGCCTCTGCATGCTATCAAGCGTTCTGTCTTACAGATAGCAAAAGAATGTTTATACGGATAACCACTCGGGTATTTCCGCGTATCATCGGGCCCGCCGCCTCTGGATGATACAAGGGTGCAGAATGACCAAATTTGGTCTCTGCTTGTCATCGGGCCCGCCGCCTCTGGATGACAAAAGGGTGCGGATAACCGTAAGGTATCTCCGCGTATCATCGGGCCCGCCGCCTCTGGATGATACAAGGGTGCAGAATGACCAAATTTGGTCTCTGCTTGTCATCGGGCCCGCCGCCTCTGGATGACAAAAGGGTGCGGATAACCGTAAGGTATCTCCGCGTATCATCGGGCCCGCCGCCTCTGGATGATACAAGGGTGCAGAATGACCAAACTTGGTCTCTGCTTGTCATCGGGCCCGCCGCCTCTGGATGACAAAAAGGGTGCGGATAACCGTAAGGTATCTCCGCGTATCATCGGGCCCGCCGCCTCTGGATGATACAAGGGTGTACGTCACATGACCTCAGGGTCAGTATGACAAAGATTATGGGGCGGCCGACAAAAGCAAGGCTCTTGCTCCTACGTATCCTCCAATGAGGAACTCAGACCTACGTAGTTCTGGATAACTTGTGAGACTTGAAAAGTCTCCATCGGAAAATGCTGACATCTCCGAAAAGGGCGCAGATGACCATATTGGTCTCTGCTCGTGAATCACACTTGGGGTCACTGAATGACGAGGTGCGGATAACCGTAAGGTGTCTCCGCGGGCTACCAGCTCTTGAGTCATGGCAACAAAAGGCGGTGTGGTCGACAAAAGCGAGGCTCTTGCTCCTACGTATCCTCCAATGAGGAACTCAGACCTACGTAGTTCTGGATAACTTGTGAGATTTGAAAAAGTCTCGGTGTTTTCTCCACTAAAATGCAAAC
This sequence comes from Glycine soja, assembly GCF_004193775.1. NCBI lineage: Eukaryota > Viridiplantae > Streptophyta > Magnoliopsida > Fabales > Fabaceae > Glycine > Glycine soja. Next base: position 27,886,931 of record NC_041019.1, read on the forward strand.
ATGCTTTAGCAAGGAGACAAATATTCCAACTGATTTAGAGCAGCATATGCTTTTTTGAGTGAAAAACAATGCGTCTACCGGGGAAGGAGAGTCTGCTGATGAAATCTCCCATAACCATAAATGAGATTTTGGATGTTAGCATTTCGTTTCTAAATGATCATTTAGAGGAAACACTGGGTTCGACAAAAATAGAAGAAATCCACTCAAAGTGTATCAATCTCGCACAGGTAAGTGTTTCATCCTAATTCCGAACCATAGATATGTCATGACTTGACTTTGCAAATTATTTCCTATCAAATCAAAAATTACACGCGTGATCATGGATCAATAGGGCTTCCCTTGGGAATGGGTTCTTTTGGTGGTTTCTTCTTTCGGCTTTTGTGTGTTTTTGGCTTTTGATTTTTCTGGCTTTTTTCTTTTTCTGTTTTTGTTTAGTGCGGGGCGAGAAAAAAAAAAAAGTCGCTAGCGCACGGGATTTTGGTTGGTAATCAAAGGGAGAAGACTATTTTAGGTCGTGGTTCCCTTTCCTTCTTTTTTCGTTCATTTGGTGACAATTCTGTATTGTTCAGATATTGTCCGGTCCAAAGACCTCTCTGCATATTCCTTCTAGTTTCTATGATCAGGAACTTTCTTTCCTTCCTCTTTTACTTTCTCCCATTCTTTGGTTGGGAATTTTCTTTCTTTTCTTTTTTTCTTTCTCCCACTCTTTGATTGGGAATTTCCTTTCCTCTCTTCTTTTTTTTTTCTTTCTCTTTGATTGGAAATTTCCTTTCCTTCTTTTTTGCTTCCGAAGGGAAGGATTGACATTCTCACCTTGGGTCAAGGTTTATGGTGAGTTAGGATTTTGGCTCAAGGCTTGTAGAATGGCTAGACATGATACATGTCAGGGTTTGGTTTGGTTCAAGGATAAAAGGGATGCCCCATATTATTTCCATGACACAAATGCAAAAATGATGATTTGGAAACTTTATGCAAAACTGGTCATGCATGCACCTATGTGGACACTCAAGTGTCAAATTTTTATGGTCATGTGATGCTAGGGCTCAGGATTCATTTCCTCCATTTTAGTCAACCCAATGTTTCCAAAATATGTTCTTTTATCAATTTGTGCATTCATCCGAGTCCATTTTGGGCGTCCGGGGAAATTTCACAGCGTTCACCCTTCGGGTGTATACACATATTTTCCAAAAACTAGTTATGATCAGTGAATTTTTCAAAGAAAAGTTGGAAGTCATCTCTTTTCAAAAGCATGTCAGTTTTTCAGCTAGACAACTTATTTTTCTTTTTTCTCTCTTTTTTTTTCATTTGTTCATTTCTTTTTCTCGTTTGTTTTTTTTTTCCCTTTTTTTTCATGAGGTATTTTGCTATATACATGCATATCCAAGGTATCTTGCTACCTAAACATACATATATATGTTTTGTAAGGTATTTTTGCTATATACATGCATATCCAAGGTATCTTTCTACCTAAACATACATATATATTTTGTGAAGTATTTTTTGTTTACATACATGCATATCTAAGGTATCTTTCTACCTAAACATACATATATATATATTGTGAAGTGTTTTTTGTTTACATACATGCATATCTAAGGTATTTTTCTACCTAAACATACATATATATGTTTTGTAAGGTATGACTACCTTCCGAGCTTGCGCTTGTTTTATTTAAATTCCCAGGATCATGAGCAACTAGGTGCGTCCTACTATAAAAAGTGATCAAATAGCAGGCAGAAATTTAAAAGGTACTAGGTTGCCTCCTAGTAGCGCTTCTTTAACGTCTTGAGCTGGACGCCTTATGACTTGTCGGTCACTGACCTAGTACTTTGCTTACCTTTGGCTTTGGACTTGGTCGCCTATTGGTCGGCCATGTGGTGTAGGCAATACTCAAACCTTTTTGTGGATGAGCAGAGGTGAACTCTAGAGGTGATGGCGGTGCGTCTGTTGCCCGCTGCCGGCCATCGCCAGGCTGCTGTGGTGTTTCGCCCTGCGCCTGCCTGGAGACGCAGTACTTCTTGATGAAAGCTCGATCAGTAGGGGGCCTGATGCTCATGCTGGAGGTTACAGGTACTCTGTAGAACTGACAGAGACCCGTAATTAGAGCTTGACAACTCCAAGACCCTGTTGGACTTCTTCGGGTCCACTGGGTGTCTTGCAGGTGCGATCCCTGCAAACAATTGATGAAATCAGAAATCAGTTGAGCGATGTGCATACTTACCTATGATGACATAACCTTGCCGGGGGGGTACGGGCACCCTGTAGGACTGATAGAGGCCCGTAACCAGAGCTGGAAACCCCAGGGCCCTGTTGGACTTTTCCGGGTCCACTAGGTGTCTTGTGGGTGCGATCCCTGCAAACAATAGATGGTATCAGAAATCAGTTGAACTATATGCATACTTACCCATGTCGGGATGACACAGACCAACTGATACTTTTGCAGGGGGAGATTGGCGTTGCGGTCGCTGGGCAGAATGTTGCTAAGTAGCAATGTCATCTATATCTGTGTAAGAGTGGTCATGTTGGTGCGCATGATCCGCACTCGTCTCTTTGCAGCGGCACGGGTGAAATCTTGCCCCGGTATGCATAGTAGCTGTGTGATAGCCTCCCTCTCTGGTTGTGCTCGCGCAGTTGGCCCTCCTCCAATATCAGGGGGTGGCCCAGGAACCGTTAAAAGGAAACTACTGGCCCCTTAACCGGAAGTGCAAGTCTCGGTTAAGCATTTAAGGGCAAAGGACCTTAAATTCTTTTAAGGTGTGGATGTCGAGCACACTGAAAATGAGGACACGTAGCCCTCTAAAGGTGAGGGCGTGCAGCCCTCTCAAGGCGAGGAGGTGTAGTCCTCTGGAGGTGAGGGCGTGCAGCCCTCTGCTGGCGAGGACGTGTAGTCCTTTCAAGGTGAGGGCGTGTAGCCCTCTGACGGTGAGGGTAACTAGTACCCAAGGTGAGGACGTGTAGCCCTCTCAAGGCGAGGACATGTAGTCGTGTAGAGGTGAGGGCGTGCAACCCTCTGATGGTGAGGACGTGTAGTCCTCTCAAGGCGAGGACGTGTAGTACTCTCAACGGTGAGGGTAACTAGTACCCAAGGTGAGGGCGTGTAGCCCTCTCAAGGCGAGGACATGTAGTCCTCTAGAGGTGAGGGCGTGCAGCCCTCTGATGGTGAGGACGTGTAGTCCTCTCAAGGCGAGGACGTGTAGTCCTCTCAACGGTGAGGATAACTAGTACCCAAGGTGAGGGCGTGTAGCCCTCTCATGGTGAGGACGTGTAGTCCTCTCAAGGCGAGGACGTGTAGTCCTCTCAACGGTGAGGGTAACTAGTACCCAAGGTGAGGGCGTGCAGCCCTCTGATGGTGAGGACGTGTAGTCCTCTCAAGGCGAGGACGTGTAGTTCTCTCAACGGTGAGGGTAACTAGTACCCAAGGTGAGGGCGTGCAGCCCTCTGATGGTGAGGACGTGTAGTCCTCTCAAGGCAAGGACGTGTAGTCCTCTCAACGGTGAGGGTAACTAGTACCCAAGGTGAGGGCGTGTAGCCCTCTCAAGGCGAGGACATGTAGTCCTCTAGAGGTGAGGGCGTGCAGCCCTCTGATGGTGAGGACGTGTAGTCCTCTCAAGGCGAGGACGTGTAGTCTTCTCGACGGTGAGGGTAACTAGTACCCAAGGTGAGGGCGTGTAGCCCTCTCAAGGCGAGGACGTGTAGTCCTCTGATGGTGAGGGCGTGCAGCCCTCTGATGGTGAGGACGTGTAGTCCTCTCAAGGCGAGGATGTGTAGTCCTTTCAACGGTGAGGGTAACTAGTACCCAAGGTGAGGGCGTGTAGCCCTCTCAAGGCGAGGACGTGTAGTCCTCTGATGGCGAGGGCGTGTAGCCCTCTGAAGTTGAGGACATGCAGTCCTCTGATGGCGAGGACATGTAGTCCTCTCAAGGTGATAGGTACAAGTACCCAAGGGTCCACCCTTATGAGAAAGCAAGAGATCGACTCATCGAGAGGGCCGGTCATCCCAAATCCACAAGATTTGGACATTAGATGTAGGAAATCTATGCAGTTAACATGATTTTTAGGGATGCAGATGCATGCAAGCTTTGTCGTGAAATTTGGTAAATGCGGACTTCATATGAAACAATGCAATGTAATGGAAAGTTGTACAATGTTCATGACATTCTTTCCCTATTTTTTGATTTTGATTTAATTTTTTTTGGAAAACACAGATTGACTGTCCTTTTGAAAGAGGTGATAATTCATGCAACCTTATCCTATCTTTTGCAAATCTCTCCGGGAACCCCCTCAAAGTGTATGTTCTATTTGATTTAGTCACTTGACCATTTTGGAGTGATGGCAATAGAGCTGTTTGTCGTTTAATCAATCTATTGAAATCCTAGGGTTTGTCTCCCTTTTTTTTTCTTGTTTAAAAACATCGACGGGTGTGAACTTTTGATCGGCCCCTATGTTCACTTGAGGCTCATGCACGGTGCCCCTCATTGCCCCAGTGTAAGGCTTTGAGGTACCAATCGTTGCCTTTCGTCATGACCTTGTAGGAGGGAACCTATTGGGTGAGAACTTCTAATCTGCCCCTAGGTTCGCTTGAGGTTTTTGCATGGTGCCTTTCGTTGCCCCAGTGTAGGGCTTAGAGGTACCAATTGTTGTCTTGTTTTCACAACCTCGTAGTGAGGAAGAATGAAAGACGCAATTGATTCTTGCAAAAAGAATTTTCCAAGGACGAGAAATAGTTGAAGGATTTTTCAGTTGATGGATTAAGTCAAATGACTCCTATGTAGAAGCAAGATGTTTTGATGTCTTGATGATGCCAAAGGATCAAGTGCTTCTAAGTTTTATTCAAGACAAGAATCCAAGAAAATCATGATATATGATCAAGTTGATCTCTAGAATCTTAGGAAGAAGTTTCCAAATTGAAGAAGCAAAAGGTTTGACCAAGGAATTCTATCCTTTCAAATTGAGATTTGCTCTCTGGTAATCGATTACTAGCAGTTTGAAAATGTTTTAATTCAAATTTTTAAAACCTGTAATCGATTACATAAGTCTTGTAATTGATTACCAGAGGGGATTTTCAGAAAATAATTTCCAAGAGACATATCTATTCAAATGTTTTATGAATGGCCATTCAAATGTTTTAAAGAGAGTTTTCATTGCCCAAACAGTTTTATCCTCTCGAAAGATCAAGAGTTTTTCTGAACTGAAATGTCTTATCCTCTCAAAAAGATTCCTTGGTCAACCACTTGCTTATTCAATAAGGAATTTTTGATTGATCTTCATTTTACAATCTACCTCTTTTACGAGAGACCTCTTCTTCTCTTCTTCTTATTTCTGAAAAGGGATTAAGAGACCGTGGGTCTCTTGTTGTAGAGGATTCCTGAACACAAAGGAAGGGTTATCCCTGTGTGCATTGTTAATCCGAAAAGAGAGAGTGATAGTTCAATTGGGGAATAGTCTTTGCATCTTAATTCAACCCCCCTTTTTCTTAAGGTAACTGAGGCCATTTGTCCAACATCCTATTCTTGATAACTCACTTCTCTCTAAAAAGACAAAATGAGGTCACATGAACGTCTATATTTTTACTTGAAAACACAGTCAATCAAATGCCTTTTTATTTTTTATTTTGAAACTTATTTTTTATTTTGAAACTTATTTGTTTTGAACTTTGCTCGTTGTTTTACGGCACCCCCACCAACGTGCAAGATGAGTAATCTCTGATTGAACGGTCTTGGAAGTCAACACTCAGGAGCGCAGGTTGCTTGAGCAAACAGACCAATGGCTTACACCCACATTCCGGTGAAAGTTGAATAAGCAAACATGCGTTTGTGAGAGGATGAGGGACAAAGATATCAACTTTATCCATTTCATTTAACATTGTAGCTGTGGTTTACAATAATGGCATAAACTTTGGAAACCCTGATGAGTCATTAGGGACACCTAACAACAGCTTTCAAAATTGCCCCATGTGTGGCATCTCTTGTCAATGTCAGGATTTACACGCAATTCTCCTCAAATTTCAGTCAGCCCGCATCAATTAGACCTTGCACCTTACGCTTCAGAGCCCTACCATGCTCAATGGAACGCCCCGGGGCTTCTCCGTGACAAGCACACGTTGCGTTTGAGTCGTATTCTCGGAGAAATGGAGGTTGATGAACCTTGGCTAGGGTTATGGCTACCATTGAATTATCAAGTAGATATGGGAGCAAGTCAGCATAGGACACTGGAATTGGGGTGAATTCTACAGGCTTTCTCGCTGCAAAATTCACTTCTTGGTTGGTGTTTTTTGGTTTGTGCTAAAGGTGGTGTTCGTCATTGGAAGTGCGGTAGACAGACTTTGTGGTAGATTTAGGGATGACCTTTGTGGATAACTGGGTGGTGGGTAAGGAGAAAGTTTGTTATTGGCTGAGTAAAGATATTGTTGGGTTGGTGGGAAACTTGGCCGTACAGGAATGGCAGTCACAGCATGGGTTTCTCCCTCATCCTCACCCTCTTTATTTGCCCCAGTTTTCTCAGTCGTCCTAGTAGGATGATCAAATTTGCCTCTTTTCGGACCCACATCGATCCTTTCACTGGCGAAGACCAAATCCGCAAAGCTTTGAGGGTGCGCAGCCCACCATTTTTTCATAGTAGAGTATCGATAATGTGTCTACCATCACGATCATCGTCTCCCTTTCCATCATTGGGGGTACCACCTGGGCCGCCAGATCCCTCCACCTTTTGGGCGTGTTCTTTGAAAGATCCGTCCCCCTTTTTGCAAATGTTCTGTAGTTGCATCCTATCCGGAACCATATCAAAATTGTACTGATACTGCCTAACAAAGGCAACCATTAAGTCCTTCCAAGAATGGACTCGGGAAGATTCCAAGTTAATGTACCAGGTAACAGCTACCTCAGTAAGACTTTCTTGGAAGGAATGTATTAGCAATTCCTCATCTTTTGCGTATTCCCCCATCTTCTGACAATACATCTTTAGATGGTTCTTGGGACAAGTAGTCCCCTTGTACTTGTCAAGGTCCAGCACCTTGAACTTGGGAATGACCATGTTTGGGTATTAGGAACAACTCTTCTAGGTTAGCAAAGGCATAATCTTCACCTCCTTCAATGGCCCTGAGCCTTTCCTTTAGATGATCCGCCTTTCCCTTTTCGGCCATAGCAGGAGGGGCTCTTCCCACCGCAAAATGCAATGGTTGTGGTTGTGGGCGAAACTGAGGGCCCTCCAAAGTGTTTTCAAAGGGTATACCACCAACTGCTTGCCCTTCAGTGGCATATCCGAGCCAAGGCTCGAAGTCAGCTAGATTGTGGTGGGGAATTTCATGTGTCTCCCCCATGGTTTGAGAGATATGTGCCTGATGAGGTTATTGGTTCTCAATGAGTATCGGAGTGGAGTTATTGAGATTTTCATTGAGAGTGTATGCCACATTGGGTGGTGTATAGTTGGGAGGCAAGCCATATGATGGGAAGGCATACTCGTTTTGAATTTTCACATCATGGGGTCATCCGTACTTCCCAAATCTTTGCCTACCATATTTGAGGTTGGATGATTCATTTGCTTGAGGCCAGATGGGAGCATCGGGTTCACCTTAGCGACAGCGCTAATAGCGGCAACTATAACCGCATTGGCTTCCATTATCTTCTTCACGCTCATCATGGCCTCCATCATTGTGGCCATTTTCTCTTTAATGGCCTCCATGTCGGCCTTCATCTTCTCTTGTATCTCCTCTACTTCACCCATTACTCTAGCTCTAGCACGAGTTCGGTAAGGGCGTCGTAAAGCGTGTCCCTTTCTGTTGATAACAATGATTAAGTTCATTTTATTTTATTTTTCAAGGAAAGAATGCAACGAGCAATGCAACTAATGAAAAGCATGGATGCATGCAAATGATGTACAGTTGAAGTATTGCGAATTTTTACGCAAGATATGAGGTTGAATCAATTTAGATTTTCAACATGGTCCATGACATCTTTGTCAAGGTGAAACTGGAAGTAACAAGGACATCAATAATCCTAAATATGTTTGGCAGTAGACGAAGCAGTGATGTGACTCGATTCATCTTTTGCCCCAATTTTGCAAGACGGTTACTTCCATATTTCAACTTGACTTGATGAACCTTTTTGTAAAAGCATGAGCTTGGTTCAACCCTATAATCCAAGGAATGGCAATTCTGATCGCCAATACTTCAACAACATCTCATAGGGATGAATGACTCGGGCATACTTTAAGCTTATGCACGGAAAATGTAATTATTAAAATGATATGCCCGAAGAAACACCATTTCCTAGTTAACCATGCATTAGGTACCATGTTCAATTTATTTTGTTTTTAAGTGAAACGGGTTTATGATCCCAACATGGTTGGCTCGTGGTGCCTAACACATGAAACTAAGAATGTAGTGTGAAGTTTCACGCTTCCCCCTTTTTTGTTTTTGTTTTGTAGAGGAAAACGCAAGGATGAGCAAACATGAAAACAAATGGTATGCAATTTTGCAGATCAAAAAGTTTGTTGAACGCATATGCATGATGATGCCATGACTCATGCAAAATGTGAGGCTGGAATATGATAACGGACAAATGCAGGATATGTCCATTATGATGTTATGAAGAGATGCTTATGCGATGCATGATATGAATGCATTTTACGGACACGAGAGCCCGGAAAATTAACTCTTCTTACTTGTGCATTTGGGGGCGCAGTGCCCTATGTGTACAATTAAGAAGGTGATATGGACCTTCCGGCTTCCCGTGACAAAGGACGAGACCAACATACAATGCATGCTAGAGATAAAATGTGGGAGTGACTTGATTCGCACTGATTTTTGGAGTAAAAACGTGGGATAAACTCATTTTTTTCAAAAAGTTATAACTAGTCAAGATCTGAGCGACAATACAAACTTCCTAGCGGTTTCTAATCATATGGTCCATTAAGTCTATCATATGCTGACAATAGCTGAGAAGTCCGTGGATCTCCTCGGGGGCAGAGTAGGTGTCCGCCACTGCTTTGGCCTTGGCTAGCAATGGGGGAAGTTCTTGACTCCTGTTCAAAGTAAGAGCAAATCGGTCCGTCCACATTGTTGCCTCTTGGTGCAATGAATCAATTACCCTTTCCCTTGCTTCCCTTTCTGCTGATATCTTGGCGTACTCATCCTCTAGCCTTTGCCCGTGAGTCGCCGCTAGATTTAGCTTCTCTTTGCACTTATCGATGATGGCCCACATATTCCCTTCAGTCTCGCTTAACTGTTGGGACAAATTTCTTTTCGACCTAAGGCAAACCTTTAGCTCGTCCTTCAAGATCATGCCTTTGACCCGTGATGATTCCTTTCACCTCTTCGGAGCTTGAGCTCACTATTGCTGCCCTATAAAGCCCCTCAAAACTTTGCTTTGGTTGTGTTCTTCCTTTCGGGCCTTCTTGGTTTCTCATTCCAAGGCTTCATCGGTGGCCATATTGACATCCCTTAGTTCATCATACTCTTTTCAGACTTTGATGGCAATGGACTTGAACTTCTCTTCGACTACCCAGGCTCTTTCAAGCTCTGCCTTTAGGGCCTGTACCTCATCACTTTCTTCCGAAGCTTTAACCTCATCGTCTCTCACAGTCTTTAGATTTGGGAGCCAATCCAGTCCTTGTGTTCGGACTCTCAGCCACTTATGATAGCCGCCGATGATCCCATTACTGCTTCCCCTAAGCTCTCTGTCCTTTCTTCACGCCACATCCCATGCCTTGCGAACTCCTTGGAGTACCCTCGCGTTGTGGTCACTGAAACCTCGTGCGATGAAAGGCATGATGCTTTCGTCTGATGGCACTCCTCTCATGGGACACCCTTCGCATGAAGATAGAATCCTGATTCTTCCTTCCTTCTAGCGAGGGAACCATTTAACAGACGCCCCTCCATGCTAGCCAAGAGTTGGTGCACAACAAACAATTCTTGCGCCGCTCTTTTCACATCCCCGGTCGAACGTGTCATACATGGCCAAAATGGCGACGACCGGGCTTTCCTTGCCATGATGAAAGGCGAGGAAAGCGTCAATCGCTGCTAGGTCCACTAACCCTTCCATATTCGGAAAGAGGACAACTCCAAAGATCAAAAGCGCCAAGATGTCAATAAAAGAAAGCCCATTCGCCTTGATTTGCCAAGGCCTTTGCCCTTTCCTCCAAACACTTCCTTGGTACTCCGACTACCCCATTCCTGTTTTGCTTTACACGGTCCAACTCTTGTGCTGAGATTTTCACCACCTTGGCAACTCTTGTCGTGGAGGGATAGAACCTAGAGAAAAGATATGGCTTCCTTCCTCCCAGTGGGCATCCCAGGATTTCTTCAAACTCTTTCACAGTCGGCACTAGCTGGAAGTCCTCAAATGTGAAGCACCTTAGGGGCTGGTCATAATACTGGGAAAGGGATGCAATCGGTTCCATGGAGACTTTTACCCTAGCTAGGTCCCAAATCTTACCATAGGCTTTGCGGAAGGCTTGCCGTTGAAGTTGACCCATTAATTGCCCCAACTTTCGTAAACTGGTGACCTCTTAGCTCTTGATTTTGACTTGATAGAACCTCTTTTTAAGCGAAGGCTTTTGACTTGATCCCATGTTTTACTAAAGTGAAATAAAATCTAGTGCGAATCAAAACTCCGACATCTATCATGGGTGGAATGGATGAATGCATGAAGAAATGCATATGACACAGATCCAATTTACGAATGCGGGGGTCCGGGGAATTTGTCCCCTTCTTAGATACGACGTCTAGGGGTAGCGAAATGCCCCAACGCACGTTTTTAAGAAGGCGACACGGACCCTCCGTTGGTTTGTTTACAGTAGGGATCAAGACAGAACCCATATGCAATGCCTATGCAAAAGACACAATGCGGGAATGTGCACAGTATGACAATATTTACCGAACATAAGCAAAAGGGTATATGATACTCATGCATGGCAGTGTGAAAAATGGCACGCAGCGTGTTTGCTTCGTGCCCCTATTTAAGGGACCTATAAGGGAGAGAACTAACTAGGCTTTTAGCAATAATCCCCAAGGTAGTTATATCTCTCTTGATGGTTTCTAGAGGTATCATCCCCTTTGAAGAACATATTGTAGCAGTAGGGACTACTAGCAACAATAGGTTTTCAAAGAGAAAAGCTCTAGATGAGGGTTCACTGTAATCAAGCAAGTCGGAGACCTAGCATGATCACAGATTCACCTCCACTCCTTATGCTCCCATGAACCCGGGTATAGGGCCCTTTTTCACTCACAGTGTGTGCAAATAGTGTTGGTGTTTGTGTGCATCAAATGAATAAATATTTACTTCATGCATACATTTAAAACGCACTAAAAGCAACAAAGAGTTTATATACACAAGAACATAATGAAAGGAAACCAACAAAGGGGTAAGTCACGGTAAAACATTGCACAAAATTAAATGGCCTAACTCTCTAAAAACAGTCCCCAGTGGAGTCGCCAACTGTCGCAACCTACCCTTCGGCGGGAGGGCGACGCGTGACTCGCGGGATGCGTGTTCCACGAAAGGAATACGCGCGGAGTCGCCACCAACGTTTATTTGAGGAAAACGTCGGAAAAACCGGAAAAGACGCGATCTACGAACTTTTAAGTGAAAGGTTCGGGAGTTGTATTTACGCACGGGGAAGGTATTAGCACCCCACACGTCCGCCCCAAGGGACGGAAGCCTTTAATCGAATGTGCAAACATGACTTTGATTTTTTATGTCCCCTTTTTATGTCTCTATATCCTTTATACCCTTTTTATATTTTCTCTTTTTGTGGTCGACAAGGGTGTTTCCCTTTGCTCCTACGTATTCCTTAATTTGGGATGAGAAAATCAGACCTACGTAGTTCTTTTTTATCAAGTGATTCTTCTTTACTTTAAGAGGTGATCGTTTTAAGGCGTTGGACCTTAAAAATGATCCATTTTACTTAGTGAGAAAATGAAATGACAAACTTCAAAAGCCTATTTTTATGGACGAGCTTGACTAGGCGAATTGATTTTAGCCTTTAGTTTCACTTTAGTTATTAATCAATTCGATTAAGAATGAGAAATCCCAAAGAGAAAACGTCCGATTGATTTTCCGCTTTATTTTACTAAAAGATGTCTTTTTGATTTTTCCAAGCAAATTCGAAAGAGAGAGAAGTGCCAAAGGGGCTGAACCCTTTTCTTCTTCACTTCCTCCCCTATTTATAGCAAAATAGGGGAGGTGGTTGCCGCCCAGCTCGCCCAGGCGAGCTCAGCTCGCCCAGGCGAGCCAGGTTGCTTCCTCCAGAATGGATCAAAAAGACATCTTTTAGTAAAATAAAGCGGAAAATCAATCGGACGTTTTCTCTTTGGGATTTCTCATTCTTAATCGAATTGATTAATAACTAAAGTGAAACTAAAGGCTAAAATCAATTCGCCTAGTCAAGCTCGTCCATAAAAATAGGCTTTTGAAGTTTGTCATTTCATTTTCTCACTAAGTAAAATAGACCATTTTTAAGGTCCAACGCCTTAAAATGATCACCTCTTAAAGTAAAAAAGAATCACTTGATAAAAAAGAACTACGTAGGTCTGATTTTCTCATCCCAAATTGAGGAATACGTAGGAGCAAAGGGAAACACCCTTGTCGACCACAAAAAGAGAAAATATAAAAAGGGTATAAAGGATATAGAGACATAAAAAGGGAACATAAAAAACCAAAGTCATGTTTGCACATTCGATTAAAGGCTGCCGTCCCTTGGGGCGGACGTGTGGGGTGCTAATACCTTCCCCGTGCGTAAATACAACTCCCGAACCTTTCACTTAAAAGTTCGTAGATCGCGTCTTTTCCGGTTTCTCCGACGTTTTCCTCAAATAAACGTTGGTGGCGACTCCGCGCGTATTCCTTTCGTGGAACACGCATCCCGCGAGTCACGCGTCGCCCTCCCGCCGAAGGGTAGGTTGCCACAGTTGGCGACTCCACTGGGGACTGTTTTTTAGAGAGTTAGGCCATTTAATCTTGTGCAATGTTTTATCATGACTTTCTCCTTTGTTGGTTTCCCTTTATTTGTCTTATGTTCTTGTGTATATAAACTATTTGTTGCTTTTAGTGTGTTTTAGAATGTATGCATGAGGTAAATATTTATTCATTTGATGCACACAAACACTAACACTATTTGCACACACTGTGAGTGAAAAAGGGCCCTATACCCGGGTTCATGGGAACATAAGGAGTGGAGGTGAATCTGTGATCATGCTAGGTCTCCGACTTGCTTGATTACAGTGAACCCTCATCTAGAGCTTTTCTCTTTGAAAACTTATTGTTGCTAGTAGTCCCTACTGCTGCAATATGTTCTTCGAAGGGGATGATACCTCTAGAAACCATCAAGAGAGATATGACTACCTTGGGGATTATTGCTAAAAGCCTAGTTAGTTCTCTCCCTTATAGGTCCCTTAAATAGGGGCACGGAGCAAACACGCTGCGTGCCATTTTTCACACTGCCATGCATAAGTATCATATACCCGTTTGCTTATGTTCAGTGAATATTATCATACTATGTACATCCCCGTATTGTACCTTTCGCATGTGCATCATGTGCGGGTTCCGTCTTAATCCCCTCTCTTGGGCAAACCAACGGAGGGTCCGTGTCACCTTCTTAAATACATACGTTGGGCACTTTGCTACCCCAAGACGTTGTATCTAAGAAGGAGACAATTTCCCGAGCTCCCGTATTCATAAATTGCATCCGTGTCATATGCATTCCTTCATGCATTCATCCATTCCACCCATGATAGATGTCGGAGTTTTGATTCGCACTAGATTTTATTTCACTTTAGTAAAACATGGGATCAAGTCAAAAGCCTTCGCTTAAAAAGAGGTTTTATCAAGTCAAAATCAAGAGCTTAGACGTCACCAGTTTGCGAAAGTTGGGGCAATTAATGGGTCAACTTCAACGGCAAGCCTTCCGCAAAGCCTATGGTAAGCATTTGGGACCTAGCTAGGGTAGAAGTCTCCATTGAACCAATTGCCTCCCTCGCCCAGTATTATGATCATCCGTTGAGGTGCTTCACTTTTGGGGACTTCCAACTATCACCCATGGTGGAAGAATTCGAAGAAATCCTAGGATGTCTTCTAGGGGGAAGGAAACCATACCTCTTCTCAGGGTTCTATCCCTCATTAGCTAGAATTTCTAAAATATTCCAAATCTTGGCGAAGGAATTAGACCACCAAAAGCAAGTCGAAAATGGGGTGGTCGGGATACCGAGAAAATGTTTGGAGGCAAAAGCAAGAATCTTGGCAGGTAGAAACGAATGGGCCCCGTTCATAGACGTTCTCGCACTGTTGATCTTTGGAGGAGTCCTCTTTTCGAATGTGGATGGGTTGGTGGACCTGGCAGCGATCGACGCTTTTCTCGCCTATCATAACCACAAGGAAAGCCCGGTTGTCGCTATGCTAGCCGACCTATATGACACGTTCGACCGGGGATGTGAAAAGAGCAGCGCAAGAATTGTTTGTTGTGCACTGGCTCTCTATGTGTGGTTAGTTTCACACCTCTTTCTCCAAGAAGGTAGGCCCGTCTATCCGCTACAAGGTCACCGCTCGTGCGTCGAAAAAGGAAAGGCGAATTGGGACCAACTCTTGGCTAGCATGGAGGGGCGTCTGTTAATTGGTTCCCTCGCTAGAAGGAAGGAAGAATCAGGATTGTATCTTCATGCGAAGGATGTCCAAATGTTCCCTGGATGGGAACATGGGGTTGTATTAATTATAATCCCGTCCTCGCCATAAGACAGCTTGGCTACCCCATGAGAGGAGCGCCATTAGACGAAAGCATCACGCCTTTCATTACACGGGGTTTCAGTGACCCCAATGCAAAGGTACTCCAAGGAGTTCGCAAGGCATGGGATGCAGCATGAAGAAAGGATAGAGAGCTTAGGGGAAGCAGTAATGGGGTCATCGGTGGCTATCATAAGTGGCTGAGAGTCCGGACACAAGGATTGGATTGGCTCCTAAATCTAAAGACTGTGAGGGACGATGAGGTTAAAGCTTCGGAAGAAAGTGATGAGGTACAAGCCCTAAAGGCAGAGCTTGAAAGAGCCCGAGTAGTCGAAGAGAAGTTCAACTCCATAGCCATCAAAGTCTGAAAAGAGTATGATGAACTAAGGGACGTCAATATGGCCACCGCTGATGCCTTGGAATGAGAAACCAAGAAGGCCCAAAAGGAAGAACACGTGCCAGCAAAGTTTTGAGGGGCTTTATAGGGCAGCAATAGTGAGCTCAAGCTCCGAAGAGGTGAAAGGAATCATCACGGGTCAAAGGCATGATCTTGAAGGACGAGCTAAAGGCTTACCTTAGGTCGAAAAGAAATTTGTCCCAACAGTTAAGCGAGACTGAAGGGAATATGTGGGCCGTCATCGATGAGTGCAAAGAGAAGCTAAATCTAGCGGCGACTCACGAGCAAAGGCTAGAGGATGAGTACGCCAAGATATCAGCAGAAAGCGAAGCAAGGGAGAGGGTAATTGATTCATGGCACCAAGAGGCAACAATGTGGACAGACCGATTTGCTCTTACTTTGAACAGGAGTCAAGAACTTCCCCGATTGCTAGCCAAGGCCAAAGCAATGGCAGACACCTACTCCGCCCCCAAGAAGATCCACGGACTTCTCAGCTATTGTCAACATAAGATAGACTTAATGGACCATATGATTAGAAACCGCTAGGAAGTTTGTATTGTCGCTCAGATCTTGACTAGTTATAACTTTTTGAATAAAATGAGTTTATCCCACGTTTTTACTCCAAAAATCAGTGCGAATCAAGTCACTCCCGCATTTTATCTCTAGCATGCATTGTATGTTGGTCTCGTCCTTTGTCACGGGAAGCCGGAAGGTCCATATCACCTTCTTAATTGTACACATGGGGCACTGCGCCCCCAAATGCACAAGTAAGAAGAGATAATTTTCCGGGCTCTCATGTCCGTAAAATGCATTCATATCATGCATCGCATAAGCATCTCTTCATAACATCATAATGGACATATCCTGCATTTGTCCGTTATCATATTCCAGCCTCACATTTTGCATGAGTCATGGCATCATCATGCATATGCGTTTAACAAACTTTTTGATCTGCAAAATTGCATACCATTTGTTTTCATGTTTGCTCATCCTTGCGTTTTCCTCTACAAAACAAAAACAAAAAAGGGGGGAAGCGTAAAACTTCACGCTACATTCTTAGTTGCATGTGTTAGGCACCATGAGCCAACCATGTTGGGATCATAAACCCATTTCTAAAAAAAACACACAACAACAAAACAAAATAATTGAACATGGTACCTAATGCATGGTTAACTAAGAAAAGATGTTTCTTCGGGCATCTCAATTTGATAATTACATTCTCCATGCATAGTATGCGTAATCCCGAGTCTTTCATCCCTATGAAATGTTGTTGAAGTATTGGCGATCAAAATTGCCATTCCCTGGGTTATGGGGTTGAACCAAGCTCATGTTTTTTCGAAAAAAGTTCATCAAGTCAAGTTGAAGTATGGAAGTAACTATCTTGCAAAAATTGGGGCAAAAGACGAATCGAGTCACTGCTTCGTCTACTGCTAAACATATTTAGGATTGTTGATGTCCTTGTTACTTCCAGTTTCACCTTGACAAAGATGTCATGGACCATGTTGAAAATCTAAATTGATTCTACCCCATATCCTGCGTAAAAACTCGCAATACTTCAACTGTACATCATTCGCATGCATCCATGCTTTTCATCGGTTGCATTGCTCATTGCATTCTTTCCTTGAAAAATAAAATAAAATAAAATAAAATGAACTTAATCATTGTTATCAAAAAGAAAAGGACACGCTTTACGGCGCCCTTGCTGAACTCGTGCTAGAGCTAGAGTAATGGGTGAAGTAGAGGAGATACAAGAGAAGATGAAGGCCGACATGGAGGCCATTAAAGAGAAAATGGCCACAATGATGGAGGCCATGATGAGCGTGAAGAAGATAATGGAAGCCAATGCGGTTACAATTGCCGTTACCAGCGTTGTTGCTAAGGTGAACCCGACGTCCCCATCCGGCATCAACCGAATGAATCATCCAACCTCAGATATGGTAGGCAAAGATTTGGGAAGTACGGGCGGCCCCCATGATGTGCAAATTCAAAACGAGCATGCCTTCCCGCCATATGGTTTGCCTCTCAACTATACGCCACCCAATGTGGCGTACACTCCCAATAAGAATGTCAATAACTCCACTCCTATACCCATTGAGAGCCAGCAACCCCAAACTGATCATGCACATGTCTCTTAAACCGTGGAAGAGACACATGAAATTCCCCACCACAATCTAGCCAACTTCGAGCCTTGGCTCGGATATGCCACTGAAGGGCAAGCAGTTGGTGGTATACCCCTTGAAAACACTCCGGAAGGCCCTCAGTATCACCCCCAGCTACACCTCTTGCATTCCACAATAAGTAAAAACCCTCGTGCTATGGCAAAAATGGAAAAAGTTAGATCATTTAGAGGAAAGGCTCAGGGCCATTGAAGGAGGTGAAGATTATGTCTTTGCTAACCTAAAAGAGTTGTTCCTAGAA
Organism: Glycine soja; assembly: GCF_004193775.1. Classification (NCBI taxonomy): domain Eukaryota; kingdom Viridiplantae; phylum Streptophyta; class Magnoliopsida; order Fabales; family Fabaceae; genus Glycine; species Glycine soja. The sequence goes on from NC_041019.1 coordinate 27,904,453, forward strand.
CCCAATATCATCACCCCTCCCAAGTTCAAGGCGCTGGACTTTGACAAGTACAAGGGGACTACTTGTCCCAAAAACCATCTAAAGATGTATTGTCAGAAGATGGGGGAATACGCAAAAGATGAGGAATTGCTGATACATTCCTTCCAAGAAAGTCTTACTGGGGTAGCTGTTACGTGGTACACTAACTTGGAACCTTCCCGAGTACATTCTTGGAAGGACCTAATGGTTGCCTTTGTTAGGCAGTATTAGTACAATTTTGATATGGTTCTGGATAGGATGCAACTACAGAACATTTGCAAAAAGGGGGACGGATCTTTCAAAGAACACGCCCAAAAGGTGGAGGGATCTGGCGGCCCAAGTGGTACCCCCAATGATGGAAAGGGAGACGATGATCGTGATGGTAGACACATTATCGGTACTCTACTATGAAAAGATGGTGGGCTGCGCACCCTCAAAGCTTTGCAGATTTGGTCTTCGCCAGTGAAAGGATCAATGTGGGTCCAAAAAGAGGCAAATTTGATCATCCTACTAGGACGACTGAGAAAACTGGGGCAAATAAAGAGGGTGAGGATGAGGGAGAAACCCATGCTGTGACTGCCATTCCTGTACGGCCAAATTTCCCACCAACCCAACAATATCTTTACTCAGCCAATAACAAACTTTCTCCTTACCCACCACCCAGTTATCCACAAAGGCCATCCCTAAATCTACCACAAAGTCTGTCTACCGCACTTCCAATGACGAACACCACCTTTAGCACAAACCAAAAACACCAACCAAGAAGTGAATTTTGCAGCGAGAAAGCTTGTAGAATTCACCCCAATTCCAGTGTCCTATGCTGACTTGCTCCCACATCTACTTGATAATTCAATGGTAGCCATAACCCTAGCCAAGGTTCATCAACCTCCATTTCTCCGAGAATACGACTCGAACGCAATGTGTGCTTGTCACGGAGAAGCCCCGGGGCGTTCCATTGAGCATGGTAGGGCTCTGAAGCGTAAGGTGCAAGGTCTAATTGATGCGGGCTGGCTGAAATTTGAGGAGAATTGCGTGTAAATCCTGACATTGACAAGAGATGCCACACATGGGGCAATTTTGAAAGCTGTTGTTAGGTGTCCCTAATGACTCATCAGGGTTTCCAAGTTTATGCCATTATTGTAAACCACAGCTACAATGTTAAATGAAATGGATAAAGTTGATATCTTTGTCCCTCATCCTCTCACAAACGCATGTTTGCTTATTCAACTTTCATCGGAATGTGGGTGCAAGCCATTGGTCTGTTTGCTCAAGCGACCTGCGCTCCTGAGTGTTGACTTCCAAGACTGTTCAATCAGAGATTACTCGTCTTGCACGTTGGTGGGGGTGCCGTAAAAAAACGAGTAAAGTTCAAAACAAACAAGTTTCAAAATAAAATAAAATAAAAGTGTTCAAAAAGAAAAAAAAAAACATTTGATTGACTGTGCTTTCAAGACGTTCATGTGACCTCATTTTATCATCCTGGAAAGTTTGTCTTTTTAGAGAGAAGTGAGTTATCAAGAATAGGATGTTGGACAAATGGCCTTAGTTACCTTGAGAAGAAGAGGGGATTGAATTAAGATACGAATATTATTCCCCAATTAAACTTTCACTCTCTCTTTTCGGATTAACAATGCGCATAGGGACAACCCTTCCCTTATGTTCAAGAATCCTCTACTACAAGAGACCCATGGTCTCTTAATCCCTTTTCAGAAATAAGAAGAAGAAATCTCTCTTAAAAGGGATAGATTGTACAATGAAGACCAATCAAAATTCATTATTGAATATGCAAGTGGTTGACCAAGGAATCTTTTTGAGAGGATAAGACATTTCAATTCAGAAAAACTCTTGATCTTTCGAGAGGATAAAACTGTTTGGGCAATGAAAACTCTCTTTAAAACATTTGAATGGCCGTTCATAAAACATTTGAATAGATATGTCTCTTGGAAATTATTTTCTGAAAATCCCCTCTGGTAATCAATTACAAGACTTACGTAATCGATTACAGGTTTTAAAAAATTTGAATAAAAACATTTTTAACTACTGGTAATCGATTACCAGAGAGCAAATCTCAAATTGAAATGATAGAATTCTTTGGTCAAACCTTTGTTTGTTTCAATTTGGAAACTTCTTCCTAAAGATTCTAAGAGATCAAACTTGATCATATATCTTGATTTTCTTGGATTCTTGTCTTGAATAAAACTTAGAAGCACTTGATCCTTTAGCATCATCAAGACATCAAAACATCTTGCTTCTACATAGGAGTCATTTGACTTAATCCATCAACTGAAAGATCCTTCAATTATTTCTCGTCCTTGGAAAATTCTTCTTGCAAGAATCAACTGCTTCTTTCATTCTTCCTCACTACGAGGTCGTGAAAACAAGACAACAATTGGTACCTCTAAGCCCTACACTGGGGCAACGAAAGGCACCATGCAAAAACCTCAAGCGAACCTAGGGGCAGATTAGAAGTTTTCACCCAATAAGTTCCCAGCTACAAGGTCATGACGAAAGATAACAATTGGTACCTCAAAGCCTTACACTGGGGCAATGAGGGGCATCGTGCATGAGCCTCAAGTGAACATAGGGGCAGACCAAAAGTTCTCACCCGTCGATGTTTTTAAACAAAAAAAGGGGGGACAAACCCTAGGATTTCAATAGATTGATTAAACGTCAAACAGCTCTATCGCCATCACTCCAAAATGGTCAAGTGACTAAATCAAACAGAACATACACTTTGAGGGGGTTCCCGGAGAGATTTGCAAAAGATAGGATAAGGTTGCATGAATTATCACCTCTTTCAAAAGGACAGTCAATCTGTGTTTTCCAAAAAAAAAATTAAACAAAAATAAAAATAACAAAACAAGGAAAGAATGACATGAGCATTGTACAAACTTTCCATTTCATTGCATTATTTCATATGAAGTCCGCATTTACCAAATTTCACGACAAAGGTTGCATGCATCTGCATCCCTAAAAATCATGTTAACTGCATAGATTTCCTACATCTAATGTCCAAATCTTGTGGATTTGGGATGACCGGCCCTCTCGATGAGTCGATCTCTTGCTTTCTCATAAGGGTGGACCCTTGGGTACTTGTACCTATCACCTTGAGAGGACTACATGTCCTCGCCATCAGAGGACTGCATGTCCTCAACTTCAGAGGGCTACACGCCCTCGCCATCAGAGGACTACACGTCCTCGCCTTGAGAGGGCTACACGCCCTCACCTTGGGTACTAGTTACCCTCACCGTTGAGAGGACTACACGTCCTCGCCTTGAGAGGACTACACGTCCTCACCATCAGAGGGCTGCACGCCCTCACCATCAGAGGACTACACGTCCTCGCCTTGAGAGGGCTACACGCCCTCACCTTGGGTACTAGTTACCCTCACCGTTGAGAAGACTACACGTCCTCGCCTTGAGAGGACTACACGTCCTCACCATCAGAGGGCTGCACGCCCTCACCTCTAGAGGACTACATGTCCTCGCCTTGAGAGGGCTACACGCCCTCACCTTAGGTACTAGTTACCCTCACCGTTGAGAGGACTACACGTCCTTGCCTTGAGAGGACTACACGTCCTCACCATCAGAGGGCTGCACGCCCTCACCTTGGGTACTAGTTACCCTCACCGTTGAGAGGACTACACGTCCTCGCCTTGAGAGGACTACACGTCCTCACCATCAGAGGGCTGCACGCCCTCACCTCTAGAGGACTACACGTCCTCGCCTTGAGAGGGCTACACGCCCTCACCTTGGGTACTAGTTACCCTCACCGTTGAGAGGACTACACGTCCTCGCCTTGAGAGGACTACACGTCCTCACCATGAGAGGGCTACACGCCCTCACCTTGGGTACTAGTTATCCTCACCGTTGAGAGGACTACACGTCCTCGCCTTGAGAGGACTACACGTCCTCACCATCAGAGGGCTGCACGCCCTCACCTCTAGAGGACTACATGTCCTCGCCTTGAGAGGGCTACACGCCCTCACCTTGGGTACTAATTACCCTCACCGTTGAGAGTACTACACGTCCTCGCCTTGAGAGGACTACACGTCCTCACCATCAGAGGGTTGCACGCCCTCACCTCTAGAGGACTACATGTCCTCGCCTTGAGAGGGCTACACGTCCTCACCTTGGGTACTAGTTACCCTCACCGTCAGAGGGCTACACGCCCTCACCTTGAAAGGACTACACCTCCTCGCCTTGAGAGGGCTGCACGCCCTCACCTTTAGAGGGCTACGTGTCCTCATTTTCAGTGTGCTCGACATCCACACCTTAAAAGAATTTAAGGTCCTTTGCCCTTAAATGCTTAACCGAGACTTGCATTTCCGGTTAAGGGGCCAGTAGTTTCCTTTTAACGGTTCCTGGGCCACCCCCTGATATTGGAGGAGGGCCAACTGCGCGAGCACAATCAGAGAGGGAGGCTATCACACAGCTACTATGCATACCGGGGCAAGATTTCACCCGTGCCGCTTCAAAGAGACGAGTGCAGATCATGCGCACCAACATGACCACTCTTACACAGATATAGATGACATTGCTACTTAGCAACATTCTGCCCAGCGACCGCAATGCCAATCTCCCCCTGCAAAAGTATCAGTTGGTCTGTGTCGTCCCGACATGGGTAAGTATGCATATAGTTCAACTGATTTCTGATACCATCTATTGTTTGCAGGGATCGCACCCAAGAGACACCCAGTGGACCCGGAAAAGTCCAACAGGGCCCTGGGGTTTCCAGCTCTGGTTACGGGCCTCTATCAGTCCTACACGGTGCTCGTACCCCCCCGACAAGGTCACATCATCATAGGTAAGTATGCACATCGCTCAACTGATTTCTGATTTCATCTATTGTTTGCAGGGATCGCACCTGCAAGACACCCAGTGGACCTGAAGAAGTCCAACAGGGCCCTGGGGTTTCCAGCTCTGGTTACGGGCCTCTGTCGGCCCTACAGGGCGCCTGTTCCCCCCAGCAAGTTCATGTCGTCGTGGCATAGGCCAACAGGGTCTTGGAGTTGCCAGCTCTAAATACAGGTCTCTGTCAGTTCTAGGGAGTGCCTGTCGCCCCCAGCAAGGTCATCAGGTCCCCCCTACCAATCGAGCTTTCATCAAGAAGTTCTGCGTCTCCAGGCAGGCGCAGGGCGAAACACCACAGCAGCCTGGCGATGGCCGGCAGCGGGCAACAGACGCACCGCCATCACCTCTAGAGTTCACCTCTGCTCATCCACAAAAAGGTTTGAGTATTGCCTACACCACATGGCCGACCAATAGGCAACCAAGTCCAAAGCCAAAGGTAAGCAAAGTACTAGGTCAGTGACCGACAAGTCATAAGGCGTCCAGCTCAAGACGTTAAAGAAGCGCTACTAGGAGGCCACCTAGTACCTTTTAAATTTCTGCCTGCTATTTGATCACTTTTTATAGTAGGACGCACCTAGTTGCTCATGATCCTGGGAATTTAAATAAAACAAGCGCAAGCTCGGAAGGTAGTCATACCTTACAAAACATATATATGTATGTTTAGGTAGTGAAAATACCTTAGATATGCATGTATGTAAACAAAAAAACACTTCACAAAATATATATATGTATGTTTAGGTAGAAAAATACCTTAGATATGCATGTATGTAAACAAAAAAACACTTCACAAAATATATATATGTATGTTTAGGTAGAAAGATACCTTAGATATGCATGTATGTAAACAAAAAATACTTCACAAAATATATATGTATGTTTAGGTAGAAAGATACCTTGGATATGCATGTATATAGCAAAAATACCTTACAAAACATATATATGTATGTTTAGGTAGCAAGATACCTTGGATATGCATGTATATAGCAAAATACCTCATGAAAAAAAAAGAGAAGAAAAAAAAACAAACAATAAAAAGAAATAAACAAATAAAAAAAAAGAAGAAAAAAAAGAGAGAAAAAAGAAAAATAAGTTGTCTAGCTAAAAAACCAACATGCTTTTGAAAAGAGATGACTTCCAACTTTTCTTTGAAGAAAAATTCGCTGATCATAGGTAGTTTTTGAAAAAAAATGTGTGTACACCTGAAGGGTGAATGCTGTGAAATTTCCCCGGACGCCCAAAATGACTTGGAGGAATGCACAAATTGATAAAAGAACATATTTTGGAAACATTGGGTTGACTAAAATAGAGGAAATGAATCCTGAGCCCTAGCATCACATGACCATAAAAATTTGACACTTGAGTGTCCGCATAGGTGCATGCGTGACCAGTTTTGCATAAAATTTCCAAATCATCATTTTTGCATTTGTGTCATGGAAATAATGTGGGGCATCCCTTTTATCCTTGAACCAAACCAAGCCCTGACATGTATCATGTCTAGCCATTCTACGAGCTTTGAGCCAAAATCCCGACTCACCATAAACCTTGACCCAGGGTGAGAATGTCAATCCTTACCCTCGGAAGCAAAAAAGAATAGAAGGGAAATTTCCAATCAAAGAAAAAGAGAAGGAAAATTTCCAATGAAAGCAAAAAAAAAAAAAAAAGAAAAGAAGAAGAAGAAGAAGAATAAGAAGAAGAGAAAAGAAGGAAAATTCCCCAATCAAAGAGTGGGAGAAAGCAAAAAGAAAAGAAAGGAAATTCCCAATCAAAGAATGGGAGAAAGTAAAAAAAGAAGAAGAAGAAGGAAAGAAAGCCCCTGATCGGGGATCGAAGGAAAAACAGAAGAAATATGCAGAGAGGTCTTTGGACCGGACAATATCTGAACAATACAGAATTGTCACCAAATGAACGAAAAAAGAAGGAAAGGGAACCACGACCTAAAATAGTCTTCTCCCTTTGATTACCAACCAAAATCCCGTGCGCTAGCGACTTTTTTTTTTTTTCTCGCCCCGCACTAAACAAAAACAGAAAAAGAAAAAAGCCAGAAAAATCAAAAGCCAAAAACACACAAAAGCCGAAAGAAGAAACCACCAAAAGAACCCATTCCCAAGGGAAGCCCTATTGATCCATGATCACGCGTGTAATTTTTGATTTGATAGGAAATAATTTGCAAAGTCAAGTCATGACATATCTATGGTTCGGAATTAGGATGAAACACTTACCTGTGCGAGATTGATACACTTTGAGTGGATTTCTTCTATTTTTGTCGAACCCAGTGTTTCCTCTAAATGATCATTTAGAAACGAAATGCTAACATCCAAAATCTCATTTATGGTTATGGGAGATTTCATCAACAGACTCTCCTTCCCCGGTAGACGCATTGTTTTTCACTCAAAAAAGCATATGCTGCTCTAAATCAGTTGGAATATTTGTCTCCTTGCTAAAGCATGTTTGCATTTTAGTGGAGAAAACACCGAGACTTTTTCAAATCTCACAAGTTATCCAGAACTACGTAGGTCTGAGTTCCTCATTGGAGGATACGTAGGAGCAAGAGCCTCGCTTTTGTCGACCACACCGCCTTTTGTTGCCATGACTCAAGAGCTGGTAGCCCGCAGAGACACCTTACGGTTATCCGCACCTCGTCATTCAGTGACCCCAAGTGTGATTCACGAGCAGAGACCAATATGGTCATCTGCGCCCTTTCCGGAGATGTCAGCATTTTCCGATGGAGACTTTTCAAGTCTCACAAGTTATCCAGAACTACGTAGGTCTGAGTTCCTCATTGGAGGATACGTAGGAGCAAGAGCCTTGCTTTTGTCGGCCGCCCCATAATCTTTGTCATACTGACCCTGAGGTCATGTGACGTGCACCCTTGTATCATCCAGAGGCGGCGGGCCCGATGACAAGCAGAGACCAAGTTTGGTCATTCTGCACCCTTGTATCATCCAGAGGCGGCGGGCCCGATGATACGCGGAGATACCTTACGGTTATCCGCACCCTTTTTGTCATCCAGAGGCGGCGGGCCCGATGACAAGCAGAGACCAAGTTTGGTCATTCTGCACCCTTGTATCATCCAGAGGCGGCGGGCCCGATGATACGCGGAGATACCTTACGGTTATCCGCACCCTTTTGTCATCCAGAGGCGGCGGGCCCGATGACAAGCAGAGACCAAATTTGGTCATTCTGCACCCTTGTATCATCCAGAGGCGGCGGGCCCGATGATACACGGAGATACCTTACGGTTATCCGCACCCTTTTGTCATCCAGAGGCGGCGGGCCCGATGACAAGCAGAGACCAAATTTGGTCATTCTGCACCCTTGTATCATCCAGAGGCGGCGGGCCCGATGATACGCGGAGATACCTTACGATTATCCGCACCCTTTTGTCATCCAGAGGCAGCGGGCCCGATGACAAGCAGAGACCAAGTTTGGTCATTCTGCACCCTTGTATCATCCAGAGGCGGCGGGCCCGATGATACGCGGAGATACCTTACGGTTATCCGCACCCTTTTGTCATCCAGAGGCGGTGGGCCCGATGACAAGCAGAGACCAAGTTTGGTCATTCTGCACCCTTGTATCATCCAGAGGCGGTGGGCCCGATGATACGCGGAGATACCTTACGGTTATCCGCACCCTTTTGTCATCCAGAGGCGGCGGGCCCGATGACAAGAAGATACCAAATTTGGTCATTCTGCACCCTTGTATCATCCAGAGGCGGCGGGCCCGATGATACGCGGAAATACCCGAGTGGTTATCCGTATAAACATTCTTTTGCTATCTGTAAGACAGAACGCTTGATAGCATGCAGAGGCTGACATAGTCTTCTGCACCTTTTGTTCCTCCGGGAACAACAAGTCATTTACATGCGGAAATTTCATGGTCACCCGCGACTCTCGTCAACCGAGAGGAGCGAAATTAGTGTCATACACTAATTTTCATCCGGGTACCTTTGCTTGATGACATGCGACCTTTCTTTGGTCCTTGTGAGGTGCTTGGCACCCATCATTAGGCAATTTGTGAAATTCCGGGAGCAACAAGTCATTTGCATGTGGAGATTTTATGGTCACCCGCGACTCTCGTCAACCGAGAGGAGCGAAATTAGTGTCATACACTAATTTTCGTCCGGGGACCTTTGCTTGATGACATGCGACCTTTCTTTGGTCCTTGTGAGGTGCTTGGCACCCATCATTAGGCAATTTGTGAAATTCCGGGAGCAACATGTCATTTGCATGTGGAGATTTTATGGTCACCCGCGACTCTCGTCAAATCGAGAGGAACGAAATTAGTGTCTTATCTTTACTTTCCTTTTATCTCCAATAAAAGACAAGTAAAGAGGGGCAACTGTCATACCCTAATTTCGTCCGGGGACCTTTGCTTGATGACATGCGACCTTTCTTTGGTCCTTGTGAGGTGCTTGGCATCCATCATTAGGCAATTTGTGAAATTCCAGGACATGCCGAAAAACCAAAAAAATATTGATGCACAATTCGTAAGTTTCCGTGACACACCGGAAATCAAATGGAAGCATCGTTGCATAATTAAGTGAGGTTCCGTAACATTCCGTAAGTCAAAAAGGGGATGATTATGTAATCCGCAAGGTTCCGTAACATTACGGAAAGAAAACGAGTATCGTTACAAAATTCGTAAGTTTCCGTAAATTTACGAAAAAAAGAATCACCAAAAAAAGCAGAGGGGGTGTACTTAGTAAAAATGGGGGTGCAAATAGCACCCAGGCCCACTTGGGCCCTCCAGAATATTCCTCCAGAAGGCTGTTGCTTCTGGAGGAAGCAACCTGGCTCGCCTGGGCGAGCTGAGCTCGGCTGGGCGAGCTGGGCGGCAACCACCTCCCCTATTTTGCTATAAATAGGGGAGGAAGTGAAGAAGAAAAGGGTTCAGCCCCTTTGGCACTTCTCTCTCTTTCGAATTTGCTTGGAAAAATCGTTTCCGTGAAGAAAATCTAAGCCGAGGCGCTTCCGAAACGTTTCCGTAACGTTTTCCGTGAAGAATTTCGCAAAGGTTTCAACCGTTCTTCGACGTTCTTCATTCGTTCTTCATCGTTCTTCGATCTTCAACGGGTAAGTACCTCGAACCAAGCTTTTCGATTCATTCTATGTACCCGTAGTGGTCCACATTGTGTTTCGTGCATTTTTATTCTCGTTTTGTTTACTTTTTATACCCCCTGTTGACGTGCTTAAGCCATTTTACTTAAGTCATTTCTCGCTTAACTTAAAAATAAAATAAATTTCCACCGAACGTTTGAATTGTATTATCCATTAACTTCGGTTAAAATAAATTCCGACCGTTCGGTCGTGCCGTAACCACGTTGGAAATCAAAAAGAGGTAAAAAATAATATAATAATCAAAAAGACATCTTTTAGTAAAATAAAGCGGAAAATCAATCGGACGTTTTCTCTTTGGGATTTCTCATTCTTAATCGAATTGATTAATAACTAAAGTGAAACTAAAGGCTAAAATCAATTCGCCTAGTCAAGCTCGTCCATAAAAATAGGCTTTTGAAGTTTGTCATTTCATTTTCTCACTAAGTAAAATGGACCATTTTTAAGGTCCAACGCCTTAAAATGATCACCTCATAAAGTAAAGAAGAATCGCTTGATAAAAAAGAACTACGTAGGTCTGATTTTCTCATCTCAAATTGAGGAATACGTAGGAGCAAAGGGAAACACCTTTGTCGACCACAAAAAGAGAAAATATAAAAAGGGTATAAAGGATATAGAGACATAAAAAGGGAACATAAAAAATCAAAGTCATGTTTGCACATTCGATTAAAGGCTGCCGTCCCTTGGGGCGGACGTGTGGGGTGCTAATACCTTCCCCGTGCGTAAATACAACTCACGAACCTTTCACTTAAAAGTTCGTAGATCGCGTCTTTTCCGGTTTTTCCGACGTTTTCCTCAAATAAACGTTGGTGGCGACTCCGCGCGTATTCCTTTCGTGGAACACGCATCCCACGAGTCACGCATCGCCCTCCCGCCGAAGGGTAGGTTGCGACAATGATGAAAGGCGAGGAAAGCGTCAATCGCTGCTAGGTCCACTAATCCTTCCATATTTGGAAAGAGGACACCTCCAAAGATCCAAAGCGCCAAGATGTCAATAAAAGAAGCCCATTCGCCTTGATTTTGCCAAGGCCTTTGCCCTTTCCTCCAAACACTTCCTTGGTACTCCGACTACTCCATTTCTGTTTTGCTTTACACGGTCCAACTCTTGTGCTGAGATTTTCACTACCTTGGCAACTCTTGTCGTGGAGGGATAGAACCCAGAGAAAAGATATGGCTTCCTTCCTCCCAGTGGGCATCCCAGGATTTCTTCAAACTCTTTCACAGTCGGCACTAGCTGGAAGTCCTCAAATGTGAAGCACCTTAGGGGCTGGTCATAATACTGGGAAAGGGATGCAATCGGTTCCATGGAGACTTCTACCCTAGCTAGGTCCCAAATCTTACCATAGGCTTTGCGGAAGGCTTGCCGTTGAAGTTGACCCATTAATTGCCCCAACTCTCGTAAACTAGTGACCTCTAAGCTCTTGATTTTGACTTGATAGAACCTCTTTTTAAGCGAAGGCTTTTGACTTGTTCCCATGTTTTACTAAAGTGAAATAAAATCTAGTGCGAATCAAAACTCCGACATGTATCATGGGTGGAATGGATGAATGCATGAAGAAATGCATATGACACAGATGCAATTTACGAATACAGGAGCCCGAGAAACTGTCTCCTTCTTAGATACAACGTCTAGGGGTAGCAAAGTGCCCCAACGTCTAGGGGTGACACGGACCCTTCGTTGGTTTGATTACAGAGGGGATCAAGACAGAACCCATGTGCAATGCATATGCGAAAGGCGCAACACGGGAATGTACATAGTATGACAATACTCACTGAATATAAGCAAAAGGGTATATGACACTTATGCATGGCAGTGTAAAAAATGGCACGCAGCGTGTTTGCTCCGTGCCCCTATTTAAGGGACCTATAAGGGAGAGAGCTAACTAGGCTTTTAGTAATAACCCCCAAGGTAGTCATATCTCTCTTGATGGTTTCTAGAGGTATCATCCCCTTCGAAGAACATACTGCAGCAGTAGGGCTACTAGCAACAATATGTTTTCAAAGAGAAAAACTCTAGATGAGGGTTCACTGTAATCAAGCAAGTCGGAGACCTAGCATGATCACGGATTCACCTCCACTCCTTATGTTCCCACGAACCCGGGTATAGGGCCCTTTTTCAACTCACCGTGTGTGCAAATAGTGTTAGTGTTTGTGTGCATCAAATGAATAAATATTTACCTCAAGCATACAAAAAATGCACTAAAAGCATCAAAGAGTTATATATACAAGAACATAATGAAGGAAAACCAACAAAGCAGTAAGTCATGGTAAAACATTGCACAAGATTAAATGGCCTAACTCTCTAAAAACAGTCCCCAGTGGAGTCGCCAACTGTCGCAACCTACCCTTCGGCGGGAGGGCGACGCGTGACTCGCGGGATGCGTGTTCCATGAAAGGAATACGCGTGGAGTCGCCACCAACGTTTATTTGCGGAAAACGTCGGAAAAACCGGAAAAGACGCGATCTACGAACTTTTAAGTGAAAGGCTCGGGAGTTGTATTTACGCACGGGGAAGGTATTAGCACCCCACACGTCCGTCACAAGGGACGGAAGCCTTTAATCGAATGTGCAAACATGACTTTGATTTTTACGTTCCCTTTTATGTCTTTATATGCTTTATACACTTTTTATATTTTTTCTCTTTTTGTGGTCGACAAGGGTGTTTCCATTTGCTCCTACGTATTCCTCAATTGCGATGAGGAAATCAGACCTACGTAGTTCTTTCGGAACAAAGTGTTTGGTTAAGTTGTTTTTTTCTTTTTTTGCAAAATATGTTTTTATTGAACAAAAGGTCATTTAAGGTGTTGGACCATTAAACGGTCTTTTGATTTTGAAAGGAGAGAAACGTTAAGGCATTTGGACCATTAACGATCTCTTGGGGTGGTCGACAAAAGCGGTAAAGTTACATATTGATTTTATGCTTTTGAACGGTCCATGTTAACCGATAAAAGTAAAGAGGATCGTTTAAGGCGTTGGACCTTAAAACGGTTTTTAGTGATTTTTCGGACAAAACTTGATTTGTGAGTCTATTTTAGTCTTAGTTTCACTTTGGTTATTAATCAATTCATTCAAGGAAACTTCCAAAGAAAAACGTCTGATTGATTTTTTTGGTTATTTTATTCAAAGATATTTTGATTATTTTATTATTATTTTTCAAGATATTTTGATTATTTTACTTTTTTTGGTTTAACCGAGGTTATAGCGTGAACGATCGGTTAGATTTCTTTTTAAAAGTGATTAAATGAGATTACAACACAAATGATCGGTTGAAATTCATTTTATCATTTATTAGGTGAGAAAACGGCTTAAATAAACGGTAAAAGCGCGTTAAAGAAAGAAGAAAAGAAATCGAAAATGAACGAAATAAAGATGAAACCTTTAAAAAAAAAACAAGAAATGAATTGAAAGTCTCGGATTCGAAAACTTGCCCGTTGAAGAACGAAGAACGGATGAAGAACGGTGAAGAACGGACGAAAACCTTCACGGATTTGCTTACGGAAACATCTCGGAAGCGTTACGGAAGCACCTCGGCTTGGATTTTCTTCACGGAAACAATTTTTCTAAGCAAATTCGAAAGAGAGAGAAGTGCCTAAGGGGCTGAACCCTTTTCTACTTCACTTCTCCCCCTATTTATAGAAAATTGGGGGAGAAGCTTGCCACCTAGCTCGCCCAGGCGAGCAGGGTTGCTTCCTCCAGAAGCAACAGCCTTCTGGAGGAATCTTCTGGAGGGCCCAAGTGGGCCTGGTTGCTATTTGCACCCCCATTTTTACTAAGTACACCCCCCTGCCTTTTTTGGTGATTCTTTTTTCGTAAAGTTATGGAAACTTACGAATTTCGTAACGATACTTGTTTTCTTTCCGTAATGTTACGGAACCTTGCGGATTACATAATCATCCCCTTTTTTTGACTTACGGAATGTTACGGAACCTCACTAATTGTGCAACGATGCTTCCATTTGATTTCTGGTGTGTCACGGAACCTTACGGATTGTGCATCAATATTTTCTTTTGTTTTCCGGCATGTCCCGGAATTTCACAAATTGCATAATGATGGGTGCCAAGCACCTCACAAGGACCAAACAAAAGTTGCATGTCATCAACCAAAGGTCCCCGGACGAAATTAGGGTATGACAGAACCCATGCCCAAATATGACCTTGAAGTTGTCCTAGAATTCTATGCTAATGCCTGGCCTACTGAGGAGGGAGTTCTGGATAAGCGCTCAAAAGTGCTGGGCTAATGGATTCCTTATGATATCGATGCTATCAACCAATTTTTAGGGAATCCATTATTCTTGGAAGAAAGGCAACAATGTGAATATACTTCAAGGAAAGGCCAAACTACAGGTTTTGATGAAGAGGCAATAGGTCAGCTTCTTTGCTTCCCAGGGCATGATTTTGTACGAAGCATGGCAGGGAAGCGGTTGCAAATAATGTGCACCAATATGACTACTCTTACTCAAATCTTGATGACCTTCCTCCTGAATAATGTTCTTCCAAGTGACCATAACTCTGATCTGACTCTACCCAAATGTCAATTGGTCTATAGCATTATGGAGCATATCATTGTATGTGTGGCCCAACTCATTTCAGATGTTATTCGCCAGTTTGTTATTGGCAAACCTCATACGCACCCAGTGCACCCAGACAAATCCAACAAGGCACTAGATTTTCCTGCTTTAATCACAGGTCTATGTCAGTTCTATGGAGTGTTGGTCACACCAACTAAACTCATCCGATCTTCCATCAACAGATCATTCATTGACAAATATTGCATGCCAAGGCTAGTACAGCAACCGGAGAAGATTAGTCACCTCAGCTAGCAACAAATGGCCCACCACCACCACTGTAGCAGCTGCCTTCCTTGGAGGCCATCTCAGCAAACCTACAGAGAATGGAGCTCCAGATGCACACTTACATGCATCATTTGGTTGATCAGCAGGCAACAAATCACAAGTGCCAATTGCAGTTGAATGACAACTTCTACTACTACACGCTGCACCAGCATCGCCAAGACCCAAACCCTTACCCTTGGCCTACTCCTGAGCAATTTAGAGCTGTTGCTGCATGGTCTAGAGACAGGCTTATTTTTTCAGGAGGAGGAAGATCTTGTAGATGCCTAGGAAGCTGCCCAATGCGATGGAGGAAGAGCAGATGAAGATGAAGACATGGCGAATCTTGTTGATTATTTCATTGGAGGAAATTGAGCTCCCCAACCAAGATCTTGTAGATTATATATAACTCTTTTTGGGACTTAAACAGAAAATTTTTCTTGGACATAACATGCTTTGGGAAGAATCAACAACCAGTATTTTTTAAACTTACTTTGGAATTGGATCATAAGACAACAAAAAGGATTTTTGGAAACATTAAGAATGAAAACAATGAATGGCTTTCCCAAATACCAAATGGATTCAGATGTTTTTGCATGAACTTGATAAAAGAACAACTTTCAAAACACTAATTTGATTTGAACATGGAAACAGGCCATAAGCTTTAGTGACTGTGTGCAACCATAGATTTTATATTGAGTGTCCTCATTGATATGTTCTACAGTTGATTTTGCATGAATTTCTAATTGTCATAACATATGATTCATGGATATGATCTAGGCATTCTTTCTTTCTTTACATTGCAAGTCCTTTGAGCCAAAACACTTCATATTTTGTTGAAACACTAAACCTAGATAAAAATTTCCTACCTTACCTTAGGTTAGAAGAGCAAAGGTGTTTTATTAAGGATTTCTATCATTTGGTGGCTAGTGTGATGTAAATACTTTGTTTTCAAATATGTGAGTATTAAGGGAAATAGAAAAGAAAAGAAAAAAAATAGAAAAGAAAGAGAAAAAGGAAAACAAGTTCTTTATGGATAAATAAATCTTTGAATCATGTACATTTTATCCTAAACTATACAGAGTTGTTGTAGATATCTTAATAGAAAGTAGTGATAACTTGGTTGAAAAGAAAAGGAATAAGAAGTGATCGTTCAATCAAGTTGTTGTAGGTATGATTGAATATCCAGAAAAACCATGATTTCCTTCAAAGCCAGGCCCAACCCTAAAAGCCATATTGATCCATGATGATTGTGAAATTTAATTTTGATTTGATGGGGAATGACTTGCAAAATTGATTTATGACATATCAGTGATTGGAATTGATATGAAACACTTGCCTATGAGAATTATACATTTTTGAGATGTTTTCCTCTATATTTGAGTGAATTAGATGTTTTCTCTTATGTTTTTTAGAAACAAAATGCAAATTGATTATAATCTCATTTTGGTTATGTGAAATTCATCTTTGTTCTTTCATTTCTCATTGTTGCATTTTGAAACATGTTGTTTTGATCAGTTTGGGGATTGAGTCTTTAAAAAGCCTGTTCATAGCTTTTGAAGCATATTTATTTTATACTTCTACAATTATTATTTTTAGTTTTTCTATACTTTGTTTGAGGACAAGCAAGATTCTAGTTTGAGGGGAGTTGATAAGTGCCATATTTCAGTTAATTTTTGGATTAAAATGTTAGCACTTATCTTTCTTTTGTAATAATTTGCTTATAAACTTCCCTTAAATATAGTTGTTTTATATATATTATACATTTACTAATGTTTTTGTTTAAATATGAAAGATTCATCCATGATTTTTTAGGTTTTTATGGTTGTTTATTAGATCCAGAAACAAAGTCAAAATGGTCATTTTCAAAGATTTTAGACATCCATTTGCCTAGGCTAGCAACCAGCTTGCCTAGGCTAGCAACCAGCTTGCCTAGGCTAGTTAGCTTGCTTCAGCCATAAGCAATACACTCGCCAGGGCAAGCTACAACTCGCCTGGGCAAGTATGTTTCTTTAGCACTAAGCCATAAATTTGCCTGGGCAAACTACAGCTCGCTTGGGCGAATTTGCCTACACCCCTTGGCTGTTTTCTATAAACAGCCATGCAAATGTTGAAGAAATAATGATCTAGTAGCAAAGAAAAATGTGAGAAGCTGAGGAAGAAAAAGAAGAAGAAAATGGAAAGTGGAGCCCGAGCACTACAGAGTTGTGGCTGTTGATCGCATCCTTCATCATTTATCTTGTTAGTCTTGTGCTCTACGTAATGATCAATTAGTTTTTCTTAAGGATTGGATGTAATCTTTGTACCCTTATGTATGCCTTTTGATATCATATATGTATGAATCTTTTCTACTCATTATTGGTGATTTCATTCTACTCATAATGCTTGATTCTATTTGATCACTAGTTTCATGAAATTGGATTTTAAGTTTGATTGGGAAGTACTCTTAGAATTTGAACTAAATGAAGTTACTTTTTACATTATGTTTCTAGGAATAGAGCATAACATTTTGATTGCAAAAAGCACGAGATTATGATTGTAAAGCTGGGGTATTTACTTCAAATGCGAGGAATCAATATTTAGTAAATATTCTTAGGTCTCGAGTGCGAGGGATCGACTTGGGGTAACTTAATGTGTGCATCAATAATGTTAGAAAATGATTCGTATATGTTAATCTTATTAGGATACTAAGGGTATGAACAATGAAATCCAATCCTATGTTTTCTTTGAATTAATTAAATTTTTTATTATTGTTTTTGTAACTTTACGTATTTCCAACACAATGAATTTTGTTGTTTCTGTTATTTCCATTTTTTTTCATAAATTTTGTTATTTCATTACTTTAAATTATCTTTCGTTGACTAAACAAACCCATGATATTTTGATTAAAATTGTACATAACTATTAAACTGATAACCTTTGTCCGAATGAACTAAGTAACTTGAGTCTCTGTGGAGACATCTTTTTTTACAAATTTGTAACCAGCGGTGACAATTGGTATGCTTGCCAAAATTCTAACACCATCCACCTTCTTTGATTCCTCATCCAGTCCAAGATATGTAGTGGGATGCACATGAGTTTTTATCTCTTTTGCATCGCTCATGTTGAATTTTATTAACAATTCGTTCACATAATTTGTTTAAAGAATGTAAATGCCTTGGGGTATTCGTTTTATTGGTAATCCAAGAAAGAATTCCAGCTCTCCCATCATGCTCATTTCGAACCCAGTCTGCATTAACTTAGAAAAATCTTCATAGAGAATTTCATTAGTAGCACCAAAAATGATATTGTCCACATACACTTGTACTAATAAAAACTGGGAATCATAGTTTTTACAAAAGAGAGTTGTGTCAACCTTTCCTTGTTCAAAGCCATTTTTCAAGAGAAATGAATTTAGTTTTTCATACCAAGCTCTAGGAGCTTCTTTAAGTCCATAAAGGGCTTTGTTGAGTTTAAAAACATGTTGAGGAAAGGTTTCACTCTCAAATCCAGGAGGTTGTTCAACATAAACTTCCTCTAGAATTAAGCCATTTAGAAATGTGCTTTTTCTCTTCTGAGACCTTTGTCTTGCTGGAGATGTTGTTAATGAACCTTAAGGGTACCAACAAGTTCCTCAAGAGACATAGAATCAAGATTCTTTAAGGCTCTCAGCATTGTTACCTATGATCTACACTTCCAAGATAGACTTCTCAAAATTTTGTCAATGTGGCCATAATTATCATAAGTTCTACCTAAGGATCTTAGTTCATTAAGAATGGTTTGAAAATGTCCAAACATACATTGTATGTGTCGCAACCTACCCTTCGGCGGGAGGGCGATGCGGGGCTCGCGGGTGCGTCTTCCATGGGAGGAAAATGTGCGGAGTAGCCACCAACCTTTATTCGAGGAAAATGTCAGAAAAATCAGAAAGTTGTGGTCTACGAACTTTAAGTGTGAAAGGTTCGGGAGTTGTATTTACACACGGGGAAGGTATTGGCACCCCACGCGTCCGTCACAAGGGATGACAGCCTTTAATCAAGTGTGAAAATATGACTTCAGAATGTTTTATTTTCCCCTTTTATGTCTTTTTGTGTTTTTAATTTTGGTGTGGTCGACAAGGGTATTTCCCTCGCTCCTACATATCCTCAATTGCAATGAGAAAATCAGACCTACGTAGTTCTTTGAGAACTAAACGTTGGTTAAGTTGTTTTTATCATTTTTAGCAAGATATATTTTAACCGAACAAAAGGTCATTTAAGGCGTTGGACTATTAAACGATCATTTGATTTTGAAAGGAGAGAAACATTAAGGCGTTGGACTATTAACTATCTCTTGTTTTTTGAAAGGAAAGAAACGTTAAGGCGTTGGACCATTAATGATCTCTTAGGGTGGTCGACAAAAGCGGGACTTTTGCTCCTACGTATCCTTAATTGCGATGAGGAAATCAGACCTACGTAGTTCTTGCAAAAGCGGTAAAGTTACATGTTGATTTCATGCTTTTGAACGGTCCATGTTATCCGATAAAAGCAAAGAGGACCGTTTAAGGCGTTGGACCTTAAAACGGTTTTTAGTGATTTTTGCGGACAAAGCTTGATTTGTGAGTTGATTTTAGCCTTAGTTTCACTTTGGTTATTAGTCAATTGATCCAAGGAAACTTTCAAAGAAAAACGTCCAATTGATTTTTTTGATTATTTTATTCAAAGATATTTTGATTATTTTATTATTATTTTTTCAAGATATTTTGATTATTTTATTATTATTTTTCCCTTTTTTGGTTTAAACATGGTTACAGTGTGAACGATCGGTTAGATTTTGTTTTAACAGAGATTAAATAAGATTACAACGCAAATGATCGGTTGAAATTCATTTTATCATTTATTAGGCGAGATAACGGCTTAAACAGTCGGTTAAAGCTCGTTAAAAACGGAAGAAAAGAAAACCGAAAATGAACGAAATGAAGATGAAAGCTAAAAAAAAAACAAGAAATGAATTGAAAGTCTCGGATTCGAAAACTTACCCGTTGAAGAACGAAGAACAAACGAAGAATCAATGAAGAACGGTGAAGAACGACAGAAAACCTTCACGGATTTGCTCACGGAAATGTCTCGGAAGCGGTACGGAAGCACCTCAGCTTGGATTTTCTTCACGGAAACCATTTTTTTAACCCAAAACAGCTGAAATGCATAGCCAAGGGGGTTAGGGATATTTGGAACAGCCTCCCTTCGCCTATTTATAGGAAAAGGGGGGAGGAGGTTACCGCCCAGCTTGCCCAGGCGAGTTGGGTTGCTTCCTCCTTAAGAAACCTAGCTTCCAAAATGTTGTAGAAGGCCCAAATTCAAAAATTTGAAAATTTCTATTTGCACCCACATCTTGATAAGTTCACCCCCTCTTTCGTAAAAGAGTATACACTCTTCCTTATCACCCATATTAGGTGAAATATGCTTATTTAGGGTTTTAGGAATTTTACGGAAGCATTATGGAAGCCTTACAGAAGCATATAGGACTTGATTTCCCTCTTTTTCCTCTTCTCTTTCACCAATATTAAGTGAAATAGGCTTACTCAAAGTTTTAGGAATTTTACGGAAGCATTACGAAAGCCTTGGAAGCTCCGGAAACCATTTTCCAACAAAGCGTGGAGGATCTTCATAAGTTTACCCCCCATATGAGAAAGTTTATTCTTTTCTCACTTCCTAAATTTTTGAATTTCGGTGTTGTAAAAAAGAATCATTGATTTGCTTAGCCCCCCCCCCCTTTTGCTAAATGCACTCCTGATTATTTACACACACCCCACTTTACTAAATACACTCCCGTTTTTGTGTTTTTTTACCAGTTTCTTCCCGAAACGTTACGAAACTTTACGGATTACGTAACGACGCCCATTTCCTTTCCAGAATGTTGCGAAACTTTACGGATTATGCGACAAGGCTCTTCTTGACTTCTGGAACGTTGCGGAACTTCACGGATTACCTAATGATGGGTGTTAAGTACCTCGAGGCAGTCAAGCGAAGGTTGCATGCCACCAAACAATGGTCTCCAGATGAAATTAGGATATAACAGTTGCCCCTCTTTATTTATCTTTTATTGGAGATAAAAGCGAAGTAAAGATAAGACATGAATTTCATTTGAGCGGAACATTGTTCGGCCGATCAATATCCCCACCAGCGGAACCTGTCATTTAGAAAGAAAAGAAAAGGCATCAGAAGCATCAACAAACTTCAGTGTCTTTAAAGCGATAAAGTTGGACAACCATGACACTTCCCCACGCCATCGAACTCGATCGCCCCCGCCCAGCAGAGAAGAATCTCGTGCGTCGTCGGGCTTGAATGTCTCTGGACGACGAGGGTAAAAACCTGCAAAAATTTTGAAAATAATCAGAATCAAACGACCAACATCATCTTGATACCGTCGAATTCGTTCCCCTCGGTTGACGAAAGTTGCAGATGACCATAAGGTATCTCCACTTGCCACCTGACTCGCTGTCCCTGGATGGCAAAAGGTGCAGAAGACAATGTTAGTCTCTGGGCGTCAACGGGCTCGTTTGCCCCTGGTTGACTAAAGGTTCGGGTAACCATAAGGTATCTTTGCCTGCCACCTGACTCGCTGTCCCTAAATGGCAAAAGATGCAGAAGACGATGTTAGTCTCTGCGCGTCAACGGGCTCGTTTGCCCCTGGTTGACGAAAGGTGCGGGTAGCCATAAGGTACCCCCGCATGTCACCAGACTTCACGGGTCAGGATGATAGAAGGTACAGAAGACGATGTTAGTCTCTGTGCGTCAACGGGCTCATTAGCCCCTGGTTGACGAAAGGTGCGGGTAACCATAAGGTACCCCCGCATGTCACCTAACTTCACGGGTCAGGATGACAAAAGGTGCAAAAGACGATGTTAGTCTCTGCACGTCAACGGGCTCGTTTGCTCCTGGTTGATGAAAGGTGCGGGTAACCATAAGGTACCCCCGCATGTCACCTGACTTCACGGGTCAGGATGACAGAAGGTGTAGAAGACGATGTTAGTCTCTGCGCGTCAACGGGCTCATTTGCCCCTGGTTGACGAAAGGTGCGGGTAACCACAAGGTACCCTCGCATGTCACCTCACTGCACGGGTCAGGATGACAAAAACGGTTTGTACGGATAACCGGTTGGGGTATCTCCGTACGTCACCTGACTTCACGGGTCAGGATGACTAAAACCATTTCTACGGATAACTGCTTGGGGAATCTCCGTACGTCACCTGACTTCACGAGTAAGGATGACAGAAACGGTTTGTAGGGACAATCGCTTCGGGTATCTCCATACGTCACTTGACTTCACGGGTCAAGATGACAGAAACCGTTTCTACGGATAACCGTTTGGGGTATCTCCGTACGTTACCTGACTTCACGGGTTAGGATGACAGAAACGGTTTGTACGAATAACCGCTTGGGGTATCTCTATACGTCACCTGACTTCACGGGTCAGGATGACAGATAGCGCGGAAGACGACGTAAATCTCCGTGTGTCTACGGGCTCGTTGGCCGCGATTGACAAAGGGTGCAGAAGACGACGTTAGTCTCTGCATGCTATCGTGCTTTGAGTCTTACGGATAGCGAAAGAGTGTTTATACGGATAACCACTTGGGTATCTCCGCCTGCCACCTAACTTCACAGGTTAGTATTAACAGAAATTGTCTTTCTATGAATAACCACTCGGGGTATCTCCGTACGTCACCTGCCTTCACGGGTCAGGATGACAGAAAGCGCGGAAGACGACGTGAATCTTCGCGTGTCAACGGGCTCGTTGGCCGCGATTGACAAAGGGTGCAGAAGACGATGTTAGTCTCTGCATGCTATCGTGCTTTGAGTCTTACGGATAGCGAAAAAGTGTTTATACGGATAACCACTTGGGTATCTCTGCCCGCCACCTAACTTCACGGGTTAGTATTAACAGAATTTGTCTTTGTACGGATAACCACTTGGGTATCTTCGTCTGCCACCTAACTTCACGGGTCAGTATTAGCAGAAATTGTCTGTCTATGGATAACCACTCAGGGTATCTCCGTACGTCAGCTGACTTCACGAGTCAGGATGACAGAAATCGCGGAAGATGACGTAAATCTCCGCGTGTCAACGAGCTCGTTGGCCGCGATTGACAAAGGGTGCAGAAGACGACGTTAGTCTCTGCATGCTATCGTGCTTTGAGTCTTACGGATAGCGAAAAAGTGTTTGTACGGATAACTACTTGGGTATCTCTGCCTGCCACCTAACTTCACGGGTTAGTATTAACAAAAATTGTCTGTGTACGGATAACCACTTTGGTATCTCCGCCTACCACCTAACTTCACGGGTTAGTATTAACAGAAATTTTCTGTGTACGGATAACCACTTGGGGTATCTCCGTATGTCACCTGACTTCACGGGTCAGGATGACAGAAAGCATGGAAGATGACGTAAATCTCTACATGTCAACGGGCTCGTTGGCCACGATTGACAAAGGTTGTAGAAGACGACGTTAGTCTCTGCATGCTATCATGCTTTAAGTCTTACGGATAGAGAAAGAGTGTTTATACGGATAACCACTTGGGTATCTCCGCCTACCACCTAACTTCACGGGTTAGTATTAACAGAAATTGTCCGTGTACGGATAACCACTCGGGGTACCTCCGTACGTCACCTGACTTAACGGGTCAGGATAATAGAAGGTGGGGCGGTCGACAAAAGCGAGGTTTTTGCTCCTACGTATCCTCATTTCACAATGTGAGACTTAAATAGTCTCTACCGGAAGATGTTGACATCTCCGGAAAGGGTGCAGATGCCCACGTTGGTCTCTACTTGTCAATCGGACTTGGGGTCTCCGAATGATGAGGTGCAGATAACCGGAAGGTGTCTCCGCATGCTACCAGACTCTTGGGTCATGATAGCAAAAGGTGGGGTGGTCGACAAAAGCGGAGCTTTTGCTCCTACGTATCCTCAACTTGTGATGAGCAACTCAGACCTACGTAGTTCTTTCAAAAGTGAAACTAAAATAGTCTCGGTGTTCCTTCACTAAAAATGCGAACATGCTTTAGTAAAGAAACAAAACCTCTAACTGACCAGAGCAACATATCATTTTTTGATGAAAAACAATGTGTCTATTGGGGAAAGAGAGTATGCTGATGAAATTTTCTCATAACCATAAATGAGATTTTGGATGTTAGCGTTTCGTTTCTAAATGACCATTTAGAGGAAACACTGGGTCCAACAAAATTGAAGAAAATCACTCAGAGTGTATAAACCTCACACAGGAAAGTGTTTTATCCTAATTCTGAACCATAGATATGTCATCACTTGATTTTGCAAACCATTTCCTATCAAATCAAAGATTACACGCGTGATCATGGATCAATAGGACTTTTTCTTGGGAATGGTGTTTTTTTTTTTGTGGGAAATTTGGCTTTGAGTGTTTTGGCCCTTTCCTTTTCTGTTTTTGTTTAGCGCGGGGAGAAAAAGTCACCGACGCATAGGATTTTGGTTGGCAATCAAAGAGAGAGGACCACTTCAAGTCGTGGTTTCCTTTCTTTTCTTATTTGCTTGTGACAATTCTGTATTGTTCAGATATTGTCTGGTCCAAAGACCTTTCTACATATTTCTTCTGTTTTCTTCCGATCTTTGATCGGGAATTTTGTTTCTTTTTTGCTTTCTCCCAATCTTTGGTTGGGTTGGGAATTTTCTTCTTTTACTTTCTTCCAATCTTTGATCGGGAACTTTCTTTTTTGCTTTCTTTTGAGGGCAAGGATGGTCATTCTCACCCTGGGTCAAGGTTTATGGTGAGTTGGGATTTTGGCTCAAGGCTTGTAGAACGGTTGGACATGATATATGTCAGGGTGTTGGTTTGGTCAGCGGTTCAGGAATAAAGGAGATGTCCCACATTATTTCCATGATACACATGCAACAATGATGATTAGGAAATTTTATGCAAAACTGGTCATGCATGCACCTATGTGGACACTCAAGAATCAAGTGTTTATGGTCATGTGACACTAGGGCTCAGGATTCATTTTTCCTATTTAAGTCAACCCAATGTTTCTAAAATATGCTCATTTATCAATTCATGCATTCATCCGAGTCCATTTTGGGCGTTCGGGAAAATTTTCATAGCATTCACCCTTTAGGTGTATACACAATTTTTTCAACAAAACCCTTTGTTTTGATCGGTGAATCTTTTTTCAATGAAAATATGGAAGTTATTTCTTTTCAAAAGCGTGCTGGCTTTTCAGCCAAAAGATATATTTTTTGTTCTTGTTTGTTTTTGTTTTTTTTTAACAACTTGTAACCTGGACACGGTTGATGCCCGAGATCACATCTTTTTTTCGAAAAAGGCGTGCGAACGAAAGTGCACAAGACCTACACATTTTTTTTTCATTTCGGACAGATCATCGTAAAGTAAGTACGACCATATGCCAAAAGCGGTAAATTACTCACAATGCGACAGATAACTGCATGTGCAGTTCAATCACAATGGACATAATAATTGGAATCAGATAATGTCAGATCACAAGGGGAATAACAGAATAATAGAATAACTAAAAGTAGTAATGAAGGATAAATCTCAAGTTTGGCGATCCCGGTTGTATGGCTCCGCCTCCTCCAAGGAAGTGCAGAAATTCATCATCCCTTAGCTGCCCCTGTCTCTATCTAAGGAATGACCATCCTTTGATGGCCTCGAAATGCTATTGATGTTCCACGCTCTGGAATCGGTGTTTGTCAAAGCCTGTGTCAACTTGTGGGGCCACACTGGAATCCTCTTCAATGGTGCCCTTCCTGGACCTCTTCGCGGGGAGCTTCTTCGCAATCAATTCTAGGTTGCCTCCTAGTAGCGCTTCTTTAACGTCTTGAGTTGGACGTGTGATGACTTGTCGGTCACAGACCTAGTACTTTTGCTTACCTTTGGCTTTGGACTTGGTCGCCTATTGGGGCTTAGGGGCTCTAGAGCTAGTGGCGGTGCGTTTATTGCCCGTTGCCGGCCATCCCCAGGCTGTTATGGTGTCTCGCCATGCGCCTGCCTGGGGGACGCAGTACTTCTTGATGAAAGCTCGATTAGTAGGGGGCCTGATGACCTTGTTGGGGGCGACGGGCACTCCATAGAACTGACAGAGGCCTGTGATTAGAGCTGGAAACCCCAGGACCCTGTTGGACTTCTCCGGGTCTGCTGGGTGTCTTGTGGGCGTGATCCCTACAAATAGTAGATGACATCAGAAATTAGTTGAGCCACGTGCATACTTACCTATGTCATGAAGGCACTGACCAATTGATACTTCCGCAGGGGGAGATCGACATTATGGTGATGCAATCCTCCCTAGGAAAGGACCAGTTACCAGAGCTATGAGCAAGAGGCTCCAAGAGGATTGGGCTAGAGTTGATAAAGAAGGCCTTAGGGTTCTCATGAACCTTAGGGTAGATTTTTGAGCCCATGGGCCAAGGTTGGGTCCACTCTTCTTTGTAAATAGTAGAATAGGTTGTTTTCTTCTTTTGGGCCTTGTATTTTGGCCATTCTAGTAGTATAGGGTTTTAGCCTTGTATTTCAGGGCATTTTGAGTAGTCTTTGTAGTAGGATTTTTTTTTGTATTTTCATGTTTTTTTGTCATGGTGGTGAGCTTAGCTATTATAGGGGTGTGTAGCTAAGCTCTAGCTTCTCAAGGAAGCTTCTCAAGGAGGTGAGCTTAGTTTTTAGATGCGTGTGTGTAGCTAAGCTCTAGCTTCTCAAGGAAGCTTCTCAAGGAGGTGAGCTTAGTTTTTAGATGGGTGTGTGTAGCTAAACTCTAGCTTCTCAAGGAAGTTTTCTCAAAGAAGCTTCTCAAGGAAGTTTTCTTAAGAAAGCTTCTCAAGGAAGCTACCTAGTCTATAAATAGAAGCATGTGTAACACTTGTTTTAACTTTGATGAATGAAAGTCTTATGAGATACACTTCAAAGTTCCACTTCTTTCCTTCTTTTATTCCTTCAATTTAGTGATCCCCCCTTCTCTCTTTCTTTTCCTCCATTATAGCATCCTCTTCAAGCTTCTTATCCAAGGCAATTCTTGGTGGTGAAGCTCCTTCTTCCTTGGCTTATTCCCTAGTGGATGGTGCCTCCCCTATCCTCTTCTCCTTTGCCTTCCGCTGCATCTCCATGGTGAAAAATCACCATTGAAGGACCTCATGGAAGCTCAAAGATCCAGCCTCCATAGAAGCTCCACAAGCAAGCTTCCATCAAGTGGTAATCAGAGCACAAGAGCTTCAAGTAGGTGCTCCTTAAACCTCCATTAATTTTTTTTCTTTACCTTCTCTTCCATTGTTGTTTCTTCATTTTTCTCCATGTATCTCCTCACATGTCTTGTTCTAAATGTTGTTAACATGATTCTTTAGAGTTTCCACCGATTAAACTTGCTATAGAAGTTAGATTTGATTTTCTATGGTTCAAATTGCTTGTTCTTGTTCTTGAACCATGAATTGTGTTGAGTTTAGGTTCCTTTGAGTTTTGTCTTGTTATTTTTTGTGGCTGAAACCTAAACCATAAAATTCTTACAAAAATATTAAAGTAGAAGAAAACCTCATAAATCTAGAGTGACTTGTTCACCTATTGTAGTTTTGTCATAGAAGTCATGTCTAGTCATGAAACTTGTCACATAAGATTTCTTATGTTGTGCTGAATTTTATTTTCTTGTTTCTTTGTCTAACTCATTTGTTCATGAGTGTATGAAATTATTTTAGCCTATTATTTGATTTGAGTCAAATTTTTCATGTTAATTAGTCCTTAACATGCTCATGCAAAATTCTTAGAGAGTCTTTGATTGTGAACCTTTTCTTGAACTTTTAGGTTTCTTTATGATTGTGTCTATTGTGAATTTGAGTTTTGGTGATTGAATTGCTGGCTGAAATGTTGATCCTAAGTGAATATTGAACTCCGAAAACTGTGGTAAACAATCCTAGTGAGTTCAACATACATAGGAAGGTTGAAAGTAAGCCCAAGGCAATCAATATACCATGCCTAAAGAAACAAATCGCTGGTGCTGGCAGCTTGGGCATACAAACTTGCAAAAATTACTGAGAATTGGTTACTTCGAATTTTGAGCTGAACTTTTTACTGAATTTTCTAGACATCTGGAAAAAAGTTATAAAAAAAGAAACAAGTGATTTGGATAAAAGGAAAAAATACGAAAAATCGCACAAGTTGGCAGGAAAATCAGTATCCAGAAAAAAAAGGTGAAAGGGAAGGGTGCTTGTTGTTTTGGCTCAAAATTTATTCTATAATTGGAAATTTCAATTCAAAATTAGTGTGAAGACAAGTGCCAAAGCTAGAGTTTTGTTGAGTCTTTTTTTTTCAGTTTTTTTACTCTACTCTAGAGCCATTCTAAGTTTCTCTTTGAGTCCTAGCTTGCTTCTATGTCCTTTTCATTGCTTTAATTGTTGAATAATCCTTGAAAAATTGTCTTGTTAAAACTCCATTGGTTTAGCTTTCATTTCATTTTTTTTGGTCTTTGGTTATTGCTTGTCTCTTTGTTTCCTTGTTTGTGGGTTGCCATATAGGGAATTGGAAGGAGGATTGGTGCCATCCCTTGAAGAATTTGA
Organism: Glycine soja; assembly: GCF_004193775.1. Lineage (NCBI taxonomy): Eukaryota > Viridiplantae > Streptophyta > Magnoliopsida > Fabales > Fabaceae > Glycine > Glycine soja. The sequence continues at coordinate 27,932,801 of NC_041019.1, forward strand.
GTCTAGAAGCAAGGGGCCAACCACCTTAAGAGCTATTGGACGAAGAAGCACTCCAAATTGAGTGAATCACCAAAGAGAGAACAACCACCAAAATTGAGGACCGTTTTGTAATTTTGTAATTTGCAATTTACTTACCTTCATTGCTTTCAAGTTTTTGTAACAAAAAGGCCTTTCATTGGAAGTGTGTTGGGAGCCTCCAATAGGTTACCAAACTTCCATTTGTGTGTAATAATTTTAGGCAATTTTTGCTTAGGATAGTGAGTGTTTTGTTGGGAACCTTGAATGTGGTCATCCAAACACTCTTAGGATTCACCTAGTTTACATTTCTTGCTTACTTTCATAGCTTATTTCTTTTACCTTCCATTGTCAAATCGCCTAGATAGCTTGCATTTTACCAATTAGTTTTTTTTTTTTACCTTATCTTTCACATCTCTTTTAGTGTTTATGTTGGCTTGTTTCAACCATAGTTTCTTTTACCTTTTGTTTTCAAACCTCCAACAAGAAAGAACCACAACTTAGAAACCAACATGAGTCATCATTCAACTAGTGTTAATGATGAGGGTACTAGTCATAAGGACCCTCTATCTAGAATCTTAGATGAGTTGAGTTCTCTCAAGTTATGGAAAGAAAAACAAGAGAGAAAAGAAAAAGGAAAAAAAAGAGTGGAAGAAACAAGTCAAGATGAAAGAGAGAAAATAAGAGAGGAAGAAAGAAGAAAAATAATAAAAGAAATGAAAAGAGAAAAACATGCCTCCTATAGTAGTCATGACTCTTGCAAGAGTTTAAGTGAAGAACTTAGCGACTATTATAGAGGGCGCCATAGTTCACATACTAAACATCACTCCCAAAGAAGGGAAAGGGATAGAAGGCCTCAAGAGGTTAACATTAGTCTTCCATATTTCCATGGAAAAGATAATGTTGAGGCCTACTTAGATTGGGAAATGAAGGTTGAACAACTCTTTGCTTGCCATCATATTAGCGAAGAGAGAAAAGTTCCATTGGCTACCCTTAGCTTTCAAGGGTATGCCCTCTATTGGTGGACTTCCCTTGTTAGGGAACGAAGGATTCATGGGGATCCTCCAGTAGAGTATTGGAATGATCTTAAGAGTGCCCTTAGGAAGAGGCACATTCCTCCCTACTATGAAAGGGAGCTTATGGACAAGCTCCAAAGGCTTAAACAAGGGAGTATGAGTATTGAAGAATACAGACAACAAATGGAACTACTCTTTTTAAGAGCTGGACTTAGGGAGGAGGAAAGGACAAGCATAGCGAGGTTCCTTAGTGGGCTTAATATGGAAGTAAGGGACAAGGTTGAACTCCTTCCATATAGGGACCTAGATGAACTAGTCCAACTTTGTATAAGAGTGGAACAACAACTAAAAAGAAAGCCTTCTTCAAAATCTTATGGCTTTCACTCTTATCCAAGGAAGGACCAAGCCCAAGGAGTTTTGGGGGCTACACCTTCAAAAACCAAGGAAGAAAAGGGTAAGACCATAGAGAAATACACCCCTAAGACTAGTTCCCAAGAAAGGACTAGCAACATTAAATGCTTCAAATGTCTTGGGAGAGGTCACATTGCCTCTCAATGCCCCATAAAGAAAACCATAATTATGAGGGGTCAAGACATTTATAGTAGTCAAGAGGAAACTACTTCTTGCCCTTCCTCTAGTGGAAGTGAAGATGAAGTAAGGGGTGAAGAGTCTAGTGAGGAAGTCTACCCCCATGAAGAAGGTGACCTCTTAATGGTTAGAAGGCTCCTTGGAGGTCAATCTTGTGATCTATCTCAATCCCAAAGAGAGAACATATTTCATACAAGATGCAAAATTTTAGATAAAACTTGTTCTCTCATTGTGGATAGTGGATCTTGTTGCAATTGTTGTAGCACAAGATTAGTTTCCAAGTTGAACCTCACTATCATTCCCCACCCAAAACCTTATAAACTTCAATGGCTCAATGAGCAAGGGGAAATGATAGTTAACCAACAAGTGAAGGTACCTTTCTCCATTGGGACATATAAGGATGAAGTTAATTGTGATATAGTTCCCATGGAGGTAGGACATATTCTTTTAGGAAGGCCGTGGCAATTTGATAGGAAGATCATTTACAATGGCCTAACTAATGAGATTACCCTCACCCATCTTGGCACTAAATTTGTGTTGCATCCTCAAACACCTTCACAGGTGGCCAGAGATCAACTAACTATGAAAGATAAGAGGGATGAGGAAGAAAAACTAGAAAAACAAAATAAAAAGAAGGATAGTAAGGCCTTGTCTTCAAAGGCCAAGGGGAAGGAAAAAGAGGAAAATGATTCCTCCAAGAAGATTGTTAAGAAGGAAAATCATTTTGCAACAAAAGGTGATATTAAAAGAGCACTCCTTCTTAAACAATCTTTCTACTTTTTCCTATCAAGGGAAACATCCCTTAGCACTGCCACAATTCCTACATTTGAGACCTTACCCCCAAAGGTCCAAGAACTCTTACATGAATTTGGTGATATATTTCCCAAAGAGATACCCCCTGGGCTACCTCCTTTAAGGGGAATAGAACACCAAATAGATTTAGTCCCAGGAGCAAGCCTTCCTAATAGGCCAGCCTATAGGACTAATCCTCAGGAGACTAAGGAGATAGAGTCTCAGGTAAAAGAATTGTTGAAGAAGGGCTGGGTCCAAGAGAGCCTAAGCCCGTGTGCTGTGCCAGTGTTGTTGGTGCCCAAAAAGGATGGTACGTGGAGAATGTGTACAGATTGCAGGGCCATCAACAACATCACTGTAAAGTATAGGCACCCCATTCCTAGACTTGATGATTTGCTTGATGAGTTGCATGGTGCCAATATCTTTTCAAAAATTGATCTTAAAAGTGGGTATCACCAAATCAGGATGAAAAAGGGTGATGAGTGGAAAACCTCTTTCAAGACCAAGTTTGGTTTGTATGAATGGCTAGTGATGCCTTTTGGGCTCACTAATGCACCAAGCACCTTTATGAGGCTTATGCATCATGTCTTAAGGGATTTCATAGGTAGATTTGTAGTTGTTTATTTTGATGATATTTTAGTGTACAGTAGGAGCCTAGATGATCACTTAGGACATCTCAGGCAAGTTCTTTCAGTCCTTAGGAAAAACACCCTCTATGCAAATATAGAGAAGTGTACTTTTTGTGTAGATAATATAGTTTTCTTAGGGTTTGTAGTTGGTAGAAATGGGGTCCAAGTGGTCCCTGAGAAAATCAAGGCCATCCAAGAATGGCCCACCCCAAAAAGTGTGGGAGATATTAGGAGCTTCCATGGGTTGGCAAGCTTCTATAGAAGGTTCGTTCCTAATTTTTCTACAATTGCATCACCTCTCAATGAGCTAGTGAAGAAGAATGTGGCATTTAACTGGGGTGAAAAACAAGAGCAAGCCTTTGCTTTGCTTAAAGAAAAGCTTACTAAGGCACATGTTCTAGCTCTTCCTAACTTTTCTAAAACTTTTGAGCTAGAATGTGATGCCTCTGGAGTGGGAGGTGGAGCTGTTTTGTTGCAAGGTGGGCACCCTATTGCTTATTTTAGTGAAAAACTTCATGGTGCGACCCTTAACTACCCCACCTACGATAAAGAGATTTATGCCTTAATAAGAGCACTTCGAACTTGGGAACATTACCTTGTTTTCAAGGAATTTGTCATTCATAGTGATCATCAATCACTTAAGTTCATTAGAGGGCAAAGCAAGTTAAACAAAAGGCATGCAAAATGGGTAGAGTACCTAGAGAAATTTCCATATGTTATCAAATACAAAAAGGGAAAAACAAATGTGGTAGCTGATGCCCTCTCTAGGAGACACACATTGTTTTGCTCACTAGGAGCTCAAATTTTAGGATTTGATAACATTAGGGATTTGTATGCTTTAGATGAACATTTCTCTCCCATTTTCAAGAGTTGTGGGAAAAAGGCCCAAGATGGATACTATTTGGCTGAGGGGTATTTGTTCAAAGAGGGAAAACTTTGCATACCCCAAGGAACCATCAGGAAATTACTTGTGAAGGAGAGCCATGAGGGTGGGCTCATGGGCCACTTTGGGATAGACAAGACCCTTGTCTTACTCAAAGAAAAGTTCTATTGGCCCCATATGAAGAAAGATGTCCATAAGCATTGCACTAGGTGTGTGGCTTGTTTACAAGCCAAGTCTAGGGTGATGCCTCATGGGCTATACACACCCTTACCCATTCCATCTGCACCTTGGGTAGACATTAGTATGGACTTTGTCCTTGGGCTCCCTAGAACCCAAAGAGGTGTAGACTCTATCTTTGTAGTGGTGGATAGGTTTAGCAAGATGGCACACTTTATACCATGCCATAAGGTGGATGATGCTTCCCATATCTCAAAACTCTTTTTTAGGGAAGTTGTGAGACTCCATGGTTTGCCTGGGACCATTGTGTCAGATAGAGATGCTAAGTTCCTTAGCCACTTCTGGAAAACATTATGGGCTAAGCTAGGAACTAAGCTTCTTTTCTCTACCACATGTCATCCACAAACTGATGGGCAAACAGAGGTAGTGAATAGGTCTTTATCCACTATTTTAAGGGCTCTTCTAAAAGGCAACAATAAGTCTTGGGATGAGTATCTTCCTCATGTAGAATTTGCCTACAATAGGGGGGTTCATAGAACCACCAAGCAATCCCCTTTTGAGGTTGTCTATGGGTTCAATCCCTTAACACCCTTAGACCTCATTCCCCTCCCACTTGACACTTCTTTTATACATAAAGAAGAGGAATCTAGGTCAGAGTTTGTAAAGAAGTTGCATGAGAGGGTTAAGACCCAAATAGAGAACCAAACAAAGGTGTATTCAACTAAGGGCAATAGAGGAAGAAAGGAGCTAGTTCTTAATGAGGGGGACTGGGTTTGGCTCCATCTTAGGAAGGAAAGATTCCCTACTAAAAGGAAATCCAAGCTTAGCCCAAGAGGGGACGGACCTTTTCAGGTCTTGGAGAGGATCAATAATAATGCCTATAGGTTGGACCTCCCAAGAGAGTATGGAGTCAACACCACTTTTAATATTTCTGATTTAATTCCTTTTGCAGGTGGAGTTGATATAGAGGAGGAGGAACCAATAGATTTGAGGTCAAATCCTCTTCAAGGGGGAGGGGATGATGCAATCCTCCCTAAGAAAGGACCAGTTACCAGAGCCATGAGCAAGAGGCTCCAAGAGGATTGGGCTAGAGTTGATAAAGAAGGCCTTAGGGTTCTCATGAACCTTAGGGTAGATTTTTGAGCCCATAGGCCAAGGTTGGGTCCACTCTTCTTTGTAAATAGTAGAATAGGTTGTTTTCTTCTTTTGGGCCTTGTATTTTGGCCATTCTAGTAGTATAGGGTTTTAGCCTTGTATTTCAGGGCATTTTGAGTAGTCTTTGTAGTAGGATTTTTTTTTTGTATTTTCATGTTTTTTTGTCATGGAGGTGAGCTTAGCTATTATAGGGGTGTGTAGCTAAGCTCTAGCTTCTCAAGGAAGCTTCTCAAGGAGGTGAGCTTAGTTTTTAGATGCGTGTGTGTAGCTAAGCTCTAGCTTCTCAAGGAAGCTTCTCAAGGAGGTGAGCTTAGTTTTTAGATGGGTGTGTGTAGCTAAACTCTAGCTTCTCAAGGAAGTTTTCTCAAAGAAGCTTCTCAAGGAAGTTTTCTTAAGAAAGCTTCTCAAGGAAGCTACCTAGTCTATAAATAGAAGCATGTGTAACACTTGTTGTAACTTTGATGAATGAAAGTCTTATGAGATACACTTCAAAGTTCCACTTCTTTCCTTCTTTTATTCCTTCAATTTCGTGCTCCCCCCTTCTCTCTTTCTTTTCCTCCATTAAAGCATCCTCTTCAAGCTTCTTATCCAAGGCAATTCTTGGTGGTGAAGCTCCTTCTTCCTTGGCTTATTCCCTAGTGGATGGTGCCTCCCCTATCCTCTTCTCCTTTGCCTTCCGCTGCATCTCCATGGTGAAAAATCACCATTGAAGGACCTCATTGAAGCTCAAAGATCCAGCCTCCATAGAAGCTCCACAAGCAAGCTTCCATCATATGGTCACTGGGCAGAATGTTGCTAAGTAGCAACATCATCCATATCTGTGTAAGAGTGGTCATGTTGGTGCGCATGATCCGCACTCGTCTCTTTGCAGTGACACAGGTGAAATCTTGCCCCGGTATGCATAGTAGTTGTGTGATAGCCACCCTCTCTGGTTGTGCTCGGATAGTTGGTCGCCCTCTAATATCAGGGGGTGGCCCAGGAACTGATAATAGAAAACTACTAGCCCCTCACCCGGGAGCGCAGGCCTCGATTGAGCATTAAGGGCAGAGGACCTTAAATTCTCTTAAGGTGTGGATATGGAGCCCACTGAAAGTGAGGATGCGTAGCCCTCTAAAGGCGAGGGCGTGTAGCCCTCTGAAGGCAAGGACGTGCAGCCCTCTGAAGGTGAGGACGTGCAGTCTTCTGAAGGTGAGGGCGTGCAGCCCTCTAATGGCGAGGGCGTGTAGCCCTCTGAAGGCGAGGCCGTGCAGCCCTCTGAAGGTGAGGACGTGCAGTCCTCTGAAGGTGAGGGCGTGCAGCCCTCTGATGGCGAGGACGTGTAGTCCTCTAAAGGTGAGGGCGTGCAGCCCTCTGATGGTGACGACGTGTAGTCCTCTGAAGGTGAGAGCGAGCAGCCCTCTGAAGACGACGATGTGCAGTCCTATGAAGGCGAGGACGTGTAGTCCTCTGAAGGCGAGGACGTGTAGTCCTCTGAAGGTGAGGGCGTGCAGCCCACTGATGGCGAGGATGTGTATTCCTCTAAAGGTGAAAACGTGTAGTCCTCTGAAGGCAAGGGTGTATAGCCCTCTGAAGGCGAGAACATGTAGTCCTCTGAAGGTGAGGATGTGTAGTCCTCTGAAGGCGAGGATGTGTAGTCCTCTGAAGGTGAGGACGTGCATCCCTCTGATTGTGAGGATGGGTAGTCCTCTAAAGGCGAGGGCGTGTAGCCCTCTGAAGGTGAGGACGTGTAGTCCTCTAAAGGCAAGGGTGTGCAGTCCTCTGAAGGTGAGGACATGCAGCCCTCTGGAGGTAAGGACGTGTAGTCCTCTGATGGCGAGGACGTGTAGTCCTCTGAAGGCGAGGATGTGTAGTCCTCTGAAGGCGAGGGCGTGTGGCCCTCTGAAGGCGAGGGCGTGTAGCCCTCTGAAGGCAAGGACGTGTAGCCCTTTGAAGGCGAGGGCGTGTAGCCCTCTGAAGGTGAGGACGTGTAGTCCTCTGAAGGGGAGGACGTGCAGCCCTCTGAAAGCGAGGACATGTAGTCCTCTAAAGGCGAGGACGTGTAGCCTTCTGAAGGCGAGGACGTGCAGCCCTCTGATGGTGAGGACGGGTAGTCCTCTAAAGGAGAGGACGTGTAGTCCTCTAAAGGCGAGGGTGTGCAGCCCTCTGATGGTGAGGACGTGTAGTCCTCTGAAGGTGAGGGTACTAGTACCCAAGGGTCCACCTTTATGAGAAAGCAAGAGATTTGCTCATTGAGAGGGTCGGTCATCCCAAATTCAAAAAGATGGGACATTAGTTGTTGTAAATCTATGTAGTTAACATGATTTTTAGGGATGCAGATGTATGCAACCTTTGTCTTGAAATGTTATAAATGCGGACTTCGTATGCAGCAATGCAATGTAATGGAAAGTTTGTACAATGTTCATGACATTCTTTCCCTATTTTGTGATTTTGATTTTGATTTGATTTTTTTGGAAAACACAGATTGACTGTCCTTTTGAAAGAGGTGATAATTCATGCAACCTCATCCTATCTTTTGTAAATCTCTCCGGGAACTCCCTCAGAGTGTATGTTCTGTTTGATTTAGTCACTTGACCATTTTGGAGTGACGGCAATGGAGTCATTTGATGTTTAATCAATCCATTGAAATTCCAGGATTTGTCCCCCTTTTTTTTGTTTAAAAACATCGACGCGTGAGAAATTTTGATCTGTCCCTATGTTCACTTGAGGCTCATGCACGATGCCCCTCATTGCCCCAGTGTAAGGCTTTGAGGTACCAATCGTTGTCTTTCGTCATGACCTTGTAGCAAGGAACCTATTGGGTGAGAACTTCTAATTTGCCCCTAGGTTCGCTTGAGGTTTATGCATGGTACCTTTCATTGCCCTAGTGTAGGGCTTTGAGGTATCCATCGTTGTTTTGTTTTCATAACCTTGTAGCAAGGAACCTATTGGGTGATAACTTCTAATTTGCCCCTAGGTTCGCTTGAGGTTTATGCATGGTACCTTTCATTGCCCTAGTGTAGGGCTTTGAGGTATCCATCGTTGTTTTGTTTTCATAACCTTGTAGCAAGGAAGAATGAAAGAGGCGGTTTGATTCTTGCAAAAAGAATTTTTCAAGGACGAGAAATAGTTGAAGGATTTGTTTTAGTTGACGGGTTAAGTCAAATGACTCCTATTCTTGATAACTCACTCCTCTCTAAAAAAAGACAAACTTTCTGGAATGATAAAATGAGGTCACATGAACGTCTCTATTTTACTTGAAAACACAGTCAATCAAATGCTTTTTTCCTTTTTCTTTTTGAACTTTTCTGCTTTACTCGTTGTTCACGGCATCCTCACCAAATGTGTAGCACGAGTAATTTCTGATTGAACGGTCTTGGAAGTCCAAACTCAGGAGCGTAGGTCGCTTGAGCAAACAAACCAATGGCTTGCACCCACATTCCAGTGGAAGCAAAGATGTAATTACGAGAGGATGAGGGACAAAGATGTCAAATTTATCCATTTTATTTAGCATTGTAACTGTGGTTTACAATAATGGCATAAACTTGAAAATCCTGATGAGTCATTAGAGACATCTAACAACAACTTTCAAAATTGCCCCATGTGTGGTGTTGCTTGTCAATGTTAGGATTCAACAAGTGATTCTCCTCAAATTTCAGCCAGCCCGCATCAATTAGACCTTGCACCTTATGCTTCAGGGCCCTACAATGCTCAATGGAATGCCCCGAGGCTCCTCCATGATAAGCACACGTTGTGCTCGAGTCGTATCCTCAGAGAAATGAAGGTTGATGAACCTTGGTTGGGGTTATGGCTACCATTGAATTATCAAGTAGATATGGGCAAGTCAGCATAGGACACCGGAATTGGGGTGAATTCTACAGGCTTTTTCGTTGCAAAATTCATTTCTTGGTTGGTGTTTTGGTTTGTGCTAAAGGTGGTGTTCGTCATTGGAAGTGTGGTAGACAGGCTTTGTGGTTGATTTAGGGATGGCCTTTGTGGATGACTGGGTGGTGGGTAATGAGAGGAGCTGATATTGGCTGAGTAATGACATCGTTGGGCTGGTGGGATGTTTGGCCATGTAGGAATGACAGTCGCAACATGGGTTTCTCCTTCATTCTCACCCTCTTCATTTGCCCCAGTTTTCTCATTCGTCCAAGCAGGATGATTAAATTTATCTCTTTTCATACCCACTTCGATCTTTTCATCAGCGAAAACTAAATTAGCAAAGCTTGAAGGTGTGTAGCCCACCATCTTTTCATAGTTAAACATTGGTAATGTGTCTACTATCACGGTTATCATCTCCCTTTTCGTCATTGGGGGTGCCACCTGGGCTGCCAAGTCTCTCCACCTTTGGGTGTATTCTTTGAAAGATTCATGCCCTTTTTTGCACATGTTCTGTAGTTGCATCCTATCCGAAGCCATATCAGAATTATACTAACACTGCCTAATGAAGGCAACCATTAGGTCTTTCCAAGAATGGACTTGGGAAGGTTCCAAGTTAATGTACTAGGTAACAACTACCCCAGTAAGACTTTTTTGGAAGAAATGTATCAGCAGTTCCTCATCTTTTGCGTAAGCCCCCATCTTCCGACAATACATCTTTAGATGGTTCTTAGGGCAAGTAGTCCCCTTGCACTTGTCAAAGTCCAACACCTTGAACATGGGAGGGGTGATGATATTGGGTACCACGAACAACTCTTCTAGGTTATCAAAGGCATAACCTCCGCTTCCTTCAATGACCTTTAGCCTTTCCTCTATATGATCCAACTTTCCCATTTCTGCCATGTGGAATGTAAAGGGTGTGGTTGTGGGTGATACTGAGGGCCCTCCAAAGTGTTTTGCAGGGGTATACCACCAACTGCTTGCCCTTCAGTGGCATATCCGAGGCAAGGCTCGAAGTCGGCTAAATTGTGGTGGGGCATTTCATGTGTCTCCCCCATGGGTTGAGAGACATGTGCATGATTAGATTGAGGTTGTTGGCTCTCAATGAGTATCAGACGGTGGTGTATAATTAGGAGGCAAGGCATATGGCGGGAAGGCATGCTTGTTTTTCGCACTAAATGAGGGCCGCCCGTACCTCCCAACTCTTTGCCTTCTAGACCTACCATATCTGGGATTGGATGATTTATTTGGTTGAGGCCAGATGGGGGCATCGGGTTCACCTTAGCAACAGCGCTGGTAGCGGAAACTGCAACCGCATTGGCTTCCATTATCTTTTTCATGCTCATCATGGCCTCCATCATTGTGGCCATTTGCTCTTTCATGGCCTCCATGTCGGCCTTCATCTACTCTTGCATCTCCTTTACTTTACCCATTACTCTAGCTCTAGCACGAGTTCGGTAAGGGCGTTGTAAGGCATGTTCTTTTCTTTTTGATAACAATGATTAAGTTTATTTTTTCAAGGAAAGAATGCAATGAGCAATGCAACCAATGAAAAGCATGGATGTATGCGAATGATACACAGTTGAAGTATTGGAAATTTTTACGCAGGACATCAGGTTGAATCAATTTAGATTTTCAACATGGTCCATGACATCTTGGTCAAAGTGAAACTGGAAGTAATAGGGACATCAATGGTCCTAAATGTGTTTGGCAATAAACAAAGTAGCGATGTAACTCGATTCATCTTTTGACCCAATTTACAAGTTGGTTACTTCTATACTTGACCTTGACTTGATGAACCTTTTCTAGAAAGCATGAGCTTTGTTCAACCCTATAATCCAAGGAATGGTAATTTCGATCGCCAATACTTCGACGACATTTCATAGAGATGAATGACTCGAGCATACTTAAGCTATGCATGAAAAACGTAATTATGAGATTGAGATGCCCAAAGAAACATCATTTCCTAGTTAACCACGCATTAGGTACCATGCTCAATCATTTTGTTTTGTTGTTTGTTTTTTTTTTTTTTTTGAGAAATGGGCTTATGATCCCAACATGGTTAGCTCATGGTACCTAACATATGCAACTAAGAATGCAGTGTGAATTTTCACGCTTCCCTTTTTTGGTTTTTGTTTTGCATGGGTTAATGCAAGGATCATGCATGAGCAAACATGAAAAAAAAAAGTATGCAGTTTGTAGAACAAAAAGTATGTTGAACGCATATGCATGATGATGCAATGACTCATGCAAAATGTGATGCTGGAATATGATAACGGACAAATGCAGGAACGATATGTTCATTATGATGCCATGAAGAGATGCTTATGCGATGCATGATATGAATGCATTTACGGACACGAGAGCCCGGAAAATTATCTCTTCTTACTTGCGCATTCGGGGACGCAATGCCCCATGTGTGCAATTAAGAAGGTGATATGGACTTTCCGACTTCCCGTGACAAAAGACGAGACCAACATACAATGCATGCGAGACAACATCATGCAGATGCGCAAAAGCGCAACAGGGGGATGTACACAGCATGGCAATATCCTCAAATAATCATACAGCAAAGGCGTACATGACATTTAGGTTATATGCATGGCAGTGTTTAAAAGGCACGCAACGTGTTCACTTCGTGCCCCTATTTTAGGGACCTAAACGGGAGGAACTAAAAGGCTTTTAGTGATAATTCCCAAGGTGGTCATATCTCTCTTGATGGTTTCTAAAGGTATCATCCCCTTCGAAAAAACATATTGCGGCAGTAGGGACTACCAACAACAACATGCTATCAAAGAGAAAAACTCTAGATGAGGGTTCACTGTTATCAAGCAAGTCGGAGACCTAGCATGACCACAGATTTACCTCTACTCCTTATGTTCCCATGGACCCGGTGTCATACCCTAATTTCGTCCGGGGACTATTGTTTGATGGCACGCAACCTTCGCTTGACCACCTCGAGGTACTTAAAATCCATCATTAGGTAATCCGCAAAGTTTCGCGACATTTCGGAAGTCGAAAAGAAGCATTGTTGTGTAATCCGTAAAGTTCCGCAACATTCCAGGAGTCAAAGAGGGGATTGTTGCGTAAGCCATAAAGTTTCGCGACATTACGGAAACAAAACAAGTATCGTTACGTAATCTGTAAAGTTTCGTAACGTTACGGAAAAAGAATCAGCAAAAAAGGGAAAAGGTGGTGTATTTAGTAAAAAAAGGTGTGTAAATAAACAGGAGTGCATTTAGCAAAGGGGGGGGGGTGAACTTAGCACGATCGTCCACGTTTTGTTGGAAAATGGTTTCCGGAGCTTCCGACGCTTTCATAATGCTTCCTTAAAATTCCTAAAACTTTGAGTAAGCCTATTTCACTTAATATTGGTGAAAGAGAAGAGGAAAAAGAGGGAAATCAAGTCCTATATGCTTCCGTAAGGCTTCCATAATGCTTCCGTAAAATTCCTAAAACCCTAAATAAGAATATTTCACCTAATATGGGTGAGAAGGAATAGAAAAAAAGAAGAAAGTCAAGTCCTATATGCTTCCATAAGGCTTCCATAACTTTTCTGTAAATTACGAAAGAATGGGGGTGAACTTAGCAAATAGAAAATTTCAAATTTGAATCTGTCCCTTCCAGAATTTTTTCGTAGCAGGGTTGCTTCCTTTGAAAGCAACCCAGGTCGCCTGGGCGAGCTGGGCGGTAACCTCCTCCCCCATTTTCCTATAAATAGGCGAAGGGTGGCTGTTCCAAATATCCCTAACCCCCCCCCCCCCTTGGTTATGCATTTCAGCTATTTTGGGTGAAAAAAATTGTTTCCGTGAAGAAAATCCAAGCCGAGGTGCTTTCGTAACGCTTCCAAGACGTTTCCGTGAGCAAATCCGTGAAGGTTTTCCGTCGTTGTTCACCGTTCTTCATCCGTTCTTCGTTCTTCAACGGGTAAGTTTTCGAATCTGAGACTTTCAATTCATTTCTTGTTTTTTTTAGCTTTCATATTCATTTCGTTCATTTTCGGTTTTCTTTTCTTCCGTTTTTAACAAGCTTTAACCGATCGTTTAAGTCGTTATCTCGCCTAATAAATGATAAAATGAATTTCAACCGATCATTTGCATTGTAATCTCGTCTAATCACTGTTAAAACAAAATCTAACCGATCGTTCACACTGTAATCACGGTTAAACAAAAAAAGGGAAAAATAATAATAAAAAAATCAAAATATCTTGAAAAAAATAATAAAAAAATAATCAAAAAAATCAATCGGACGTTTTTCTCTGAAAGTTTCCTTGGATGAATTGACTAATAACCAAAGTGAAACTAAGGCTAAAATCAACTCACAAATCAAGCTTTGTCCACAAAAATCACTAAAAACCGTTTTAAGGTCCAACGCCTTAAATGGTCCTCTTTGCTTTTATCGGTTATCATGGACCGTTCAAAAGCATGAAATCAACATGTAACTTTACCGCTTTTGCAAGAACTACGTAGGTCTGATTTTCTCATCGCAATTGAAGATATGTAGCAGAAAAAGCCCCGCTTTTGTCGACCACTCCAAGAGATTGTTAATGGTCCAACGTCTTAACGTTTCTCTCCTTTCACAACCAAGAGATCGTTAATGGTCCAAGACCTTAACGTTTCTCTCCTTTCAAAAGAATCTAAAGATCGTTTAATGGTCCAACACCTTAAATGACCTTTTGTTCAGTCAAAATATATCTTGTAAAAAAAGATAAAAACAACTTAACCAATGTTCAATTCTCAAAGAACTACGTAGGTCTGATTTCCTTATCACAATTGAGGAATACATAGGAGCAAAGGAAACACCCTTGTCAACCACAAAAAGATAAAAAATACAACAAGCATAAAAAGACATAAAAACATAAGAAAGGGAAAATAAAACATTTTGAAGTCATATTTGCACACTTGATTAAAGGCTGTCGTCCTTTGTGACGGACGCGTGGGGTGATAATACCTTCCCCGTGCATAAATACAACTCCCGAACATTTCACACTTAAAGTTCGTAGAGCACACATTTTCCGGTTTTTCCGACGTTTTTCTCGAATAAACGTTGGTGGCGACTCCGTGCATTTTTCTTTCTTGGAAGACGCACCCGCGAGCCCCGCGTCGCCCTCCCGCCGAAGGGTAGGTTGCAACAGTTGGCGACTCCACTGGGGACTGTTTTTAGAGAGTTAGGCCTTCTAATCTCGTGCAATATCATGACTTCCTCTTTTGTCGTTTTCCTTTTTATTTCTCTTACGTTCTTGTATATAACTCTTTGATGCTTTTAGTGTGTTTTTGAAATGTATGCATGAGACAGATATTTATTCATTTGATGCACACAAACACCAACACTATTTGTACACACGGTGAGCTGAAAAGGGGCCCTATGCCCGGGTCCATGGGAACATAAGCAGTGGAGGTGAATCTGTGGTCATGCTGGGTCTCGGACTTGCTTGATAATAGTGAACCCTCATCTAGAGTTTTTCTCTTTGATAACATATTGTTGTTGGTAGTCCCTACTGCCGCAATATGTTTTTTGAAGGGGAAGATACCTCTAGAAACCATCAAGAGAGATATGACCACCTTGGGAATTATCACTAAAAGCCTTTTAGTTCCTCCCGTTTAGGTTCCTAAAATAGGGGCACGAAGCGAACACGCTGCGTGCCTTTTAAACACTGCCATGCATATAACCTAAATGTCTTGTACGCCTTTGCTGTATGATTATTTGTGGATATTGCCATGTTTTGTACATCCCCCTGTTGCGCTTTTATGCGTTTGCATCATGTCGTTATGCACGCGTTTTATGTTGGTCTCGTCTTTTTTCACGGGAAGTCGGAAGGTCCATATCACCTTCTTAACTGCACACATGGGGCACTGCGCCCCCGAATGCGCAAGTAAGAAGAGATGATTTTTTGAGCTCTCGTGTCCGTAAATGCATTCATATCATGCATCGCATAAGCATCTCTTCATGGCATCGTAATGGACGTATCATTCCTACATTTGTCACTTATCATTTCATGCATTGCATTTTGCATAAGTCATTTCATCACCATGCATCTGCATCTAACATGCTTTTTGCATACCTTTTATTTTCATGTTTTCTCATGCATGATCCTTGCATTTTCCTCTACAGAACAAAAACAAAAAAAGGGAAGCGTGAAAATTCACACTACATTCTTAGTTGCATATGTTCGGTACCATGAGCCAACCATGTTGGGGTCATAAACCCGTTTCACTTAAAAACAAAATGATTGAACATGGTACCTAATGAATGGTTAACTAGGAAATGATGTCTCTTCGGGCATCTCAATCTCATAATTATATTTTCCATGCATAGCATACGTATTCCCGAGTCTTTCATCCCTATGAAATATTGTCGAAGTATTGGCGATCAAAATTTCCATTCCTTGGGTTATAGGGTTGAACCAAGCTCATGCTTTTACGAAAAGATTCGTCAAGTCAAGTTGAAGCATGGAAGTAACCATCTTGCAAAAATTGGGGCAAAAGAGGGATCGATTTACATCGCTGCTTTGTCTACTGCCAAACACATTTAGGACTGTCGATGTCCTTTTTACTTCCAGTTTCACCTTGACAAAGATGTCATGGACCATGTTGAAAATCTAAATGGATTGAACCCCATATCCTGCGTAAAAATTCGCAATACTTCAACTGTGCATCATTCGCATACATCCATGTTTCTCATTGGTTGCATTGTTCATTGCATTCTTTCCTTGAAAACAAAAACGAACTTAATCATTGTTATCAAAAAGAAAAGAACACACTTTACGGCGCCTTTACCGAACTCGTGCTAGAGCTAAAGTAATGAGTGAAGTAGAGGAGGTGCAAAAGTAGATGAAGGCTGACATGGAGGCCATGAAAGAGCAAATGGCCATAATGATGGAGGCCATGATGAGCATGAAGAAGATAATGGAAGCCAATGCGGTTGCAGTTGCTGCTACCAGCGTTGTTGCTAAGGTGAACCCGATGCCCCCATCTGGCCTCAACCAAATGAATCATCCAACCTCAGCTATGGTAGGCAAAGATTTGGGAAGTACGAGCGGCCCCTATTATGTGCAAATTAAAAACAAGCACGCCTTCCCACCATATGGCTTGCCTCCCAACTATACACCACCCAATGTGGCATACACTCCCAGTGAGGATGTCAATAACTCCACCCCCATACCCATTGAGAGCCGACAACCCCAAACTGATCATGCATATGTCTCTTAAACCGTGGGAGAGACACATGAAATTCCCCACCACAATCTAGCCGACTTCGAGCCTTGCCTCGGATATGCCACTGAAGGGCAAGCACACCCCTTGCATTCCACAGTGGGTAAAAACCCTCATGGTATGGCAGAAATGGGAAAGTTTGATCATCTAGAGGAAAGGCTCAGGGACATTAAAGGAGGCGAAGATTATGCCTTTGCTAACCTAGAAGAGTTGTTCCTAGTACCCAATATCATCACCCTTCCCAAGTTCAAGGTGCCGAACTTTGACAAGTACAAGGGGACTACTTTCCCAAAGAACCATTAAAGATGTATTGTCAGAAGATGGGGGCATACGCAAAAGATGAGGAACTGCTGATACATTTATTCCAAGAAAGTCTTACTGGGGTAGCTGCTACCTGGTACACTAACTTGGAACCTTCCCGAGTCCGTTCTTGGAAGGACCTAATGGTTGCCTTCGTTAGGCAGTATCAGTACAATTCTAATATGGCTTCGGATAGGATGCAACTACAGAGCATATGCAAGAGGGGGCACGAATCTTTCAAAGAATATGTCCAAAGGTGGAGGGATCTGGCAACCCAAGTGGTTCCCTCAATGACAGAGAAAGAAATGATAATCATGATGGTAGACACATTACCAGTATTCTACTATGAAAAGATGGTGGGCTACACACCTTCAAGCTTTGCTGATTTAGTTTTTGCCGATGAAAGGATCGAAGTGGGTCTGAAAAGAGGCAAATTTAATCATATTGCTTGGACGAATGAGAAAACTGGGGCAAATGAAAAGGGTGAGAATGAAGGAGAAACCCATGCTGTGACTGCCGTTCCTACATGGAAACTCCCCCACCAGCTCAACAACATCATTACTCAGCCAATATCAGCCCTTCTCATTACCCACCACCCAGTCATCCACAAAGACCATTCCTAAATCAACCACAAAGCCTGTCTACCACACTTCCAATCACGATCACCACCTTTAGCACGAACCAAAACACCAACGAAGGAAGGAATTTTGAAGCGAAAAAGCCTATAGAATTCATCCTAATTCCAGTGTCCTATGATGACTTGCTCCCATATCCACTCGATAATTCAATGGTAGCCATAACCCCAACCAAGGTTCCTCAACCTCCTTTTTTCTGAGGATATGACTCGAACGCAACATGTGCATATGATGGAGGAGCCTCGGGGCGTTCCATTGAGCATTGTAGGGCCCTAAAGCGTAAGGTGAAAAGTATAATTGATGCAGGCTGGCTGAAATTTGAGGAGAATCGCTTGTGAATCCTAACATTGACAAACGACACCACACATAGGGAAATTTTGAAAGCTTTTGTTAGATGTCTCTAATGACTCATCAGGATTTTCAAGTTTATGCCATTGTTGTAAACCATAGTTACAATGCTAAATAAAATGGATAAATTTGACATCTATGTCCCTCATCCTTTCATAATTACATCTTTGCTTCCACTGGAATGTGGGTGCAAGCCGTTGGTTTGTTTGCTCAAGCGACCTGCGCTTCTGAGTTTGGACTTCCAAGATCGTTCTATCAGAAATTACTCGTGCTACACATTCGGTGAGGGTGTCATAAACGACGAGTAAAGCAAAAAAAAAGTTCAAAAAGAAAAAGAAAAAAACATTTGATTGACTATGTTTTCAAGTAAAAATATAGACATTCATGTGAGCTCATTTTATCATTCCTGAAAGTTTGTCTTTTTGAGAGAGAAGTGAGTTATCAAGAATAGGAGTCATTTGACTTAATCTGTCAATTGAAAAATCCTTCAACCATTTCTCGTCCTTGAAAAAAGTCCTTTTTGAGAATCAGTCGCTTCTTTCATTCTTCCTTGCTACAAGGTTGTGAAAACAAGACAACGATTGATACCTCAAAGCCCTACACTGGGGCAATGAGGGGCACCATGCATAAACCTCAAACAGACCTAGGGGCAGATTAGAAGTTCTCACCCAATAGGTTCCCTGCTACAACGTCATGATGAAAGACAACGATTGGTAACTCAAATCCTTACACTGGGGCAATAAGGGGCACCGTGCATGAGCCTCAAGCGAACCTAGGGGCAGATCAAAAGTTCTCACCCATCTATGTTTTTTAAACAAAAAAAGGGGGGGGGGACAAACCCTGGAATTTCAATGGATCGATTAAACATCAAATGGCTTCAGTGTTGTCACTCCAAAATGATCAAGTGACTAAATCAAACAGAACATACACTCTGAGGGAGTTCCCGGAGAGATTTGCAAAAGATAGGATAAGGTTGCATGAATTATCACCTCTTTCAAAAGGACAATCAATTTGTGTTTTCCAAAAAAATTAAATCAAAATCAAAATCACAAAATAGGGAAAGAATGTCATGAACATTGTACAACTTTCAATTACATTGCATTGTTTCATATGAAGTCCGCATTTACCGCATTTCAAGACAAAGGTTGACTACATCTGCATCCCTAAAAATCATGTTAACTGCATTGATTTCCTACATCTAATGTCCAATCTTGTGAATTTGGGATGACTGGGCCTCTCGATGAGTCGATCTCTTGCTTTCTCATAAGGGTGGACCCTTGGGTACTAGTACCTATAGCCTTTAGAGGGCTACATGCCCTCACCATCATAGGACTACACGTCTTCGCCTTCAGAGGACTACACGTCCTCACTTTTAGAGGGCTACACACCCTCACCTTCAGAGGCCTACAGGTCCTCGCCTTCAGAGGCCTACAGGTCCTCGCCTTCAGAGGACTGCATGTCCTCACCTTTAGAGGGCTACACGCCCTCACCTTAAGAGGACTACACGTCCTCGCCATCAGAGCGCTGTAAGCCCCCACCTTCAGAGCACTACACGTCTTCGCCATCAGAGGGCTACACGCCCTCACCTTCAGAGGACTACACGTCCTCGCCATCAGAGGACTGCATGCCCTCACCTTCAGAGGACTACACGTCCTCGCCATCAGAGGACTAAACGTCCTCACCTATAGAGGACTACACGTCCTCGCCATCAAAGAGTTGTACGCCCTCACCTTCAGAGGGCTATACGCCCTCACCTTCAGAGGACTAAATGTCCTCGCCATCCGAGGACTGCACGTCCTCGCCATCAGAGGACTGGACGTCCTCACCATCAGAGGACTAAATGTCCTCGCCATCCGAGGACTGCACATCCTCGCCTTTAGAGGACTACACGTCCTCACCTTCAGAGGACTAAATGTCCTCGCCATCTGAGGACTGCACATCCTCACCTTCAGAGGACTACACGTCCTCACCTTCAGTGGATTGCATGTCCTCACCTTCAGAGGGCTAGACGTCCTCACCTTGAGAGGACTACACGTCCTCGCCTTCAGAGGGCTACACGTCCTCGCCATGAGAGGGTTGTACGCCCTCACCTTCAGAGGACTACACGTCCTCACCTTCAGAGGGCTTCACGTGATGCAATCCTACCCCGCAAGGGCATTGGCTAGAAGACTCCAAGTAGATTGGGCTAGAGATCCAAGGAAAGGCCCTAGGGTTCTCACGAGCCTTAGGGTAGATTTCGAGCCCATGGGCTAAGTATGAGCCCGCTTATCTTTGTAAATATTAGAATAGGTTATTCCTTCGTCTAGGCCTTGTATTTTGGCCATTCTAGTAGTATAGGGTTTTAGCCTTGTATTTCGGGGCATTTTGAGTTGTCTTTGTAATAAGGACTTTTTTTTTGGTATTTTCATGTTTTTTGTCATGGGGGTGAGCTTAGCCATTATAGGGGGTGTGTAGCTAAGCTCTAGCTTCTCATCTCAAGGAGGTGAGCTTAGCTATTAGAGAGGTATGTGTAGCTAAGCTCTAGCTTCTTAAGGAATCTTCTTAAGGAAGCTTCTCAAGGAGGTGAGCTTAGTTATGAGAGGGGTATGTGTAGCTAAGCTCTAGCTTCTCAAGGAAGTTTTCTCAAAGAAGCTTCTCAAGGAAGTTTTCTCAAGAAAGCTTCTCAAGGAAGCTACCTAGTCTATAAATATAAGCATGTGTAACACTTGTTGTAACTTTGATGAATGAGAGTCTTGTGAGACACAACTCAAAGTTCAACTTCTCTCCCTTTTTCTTCCTTCAATTTCGTGCTCCCCCACCCTCTTTCTCTCCCTCTTTCTTTTCCTCCATTGAAGCATCCTCTCCAAGCTTCTTATCCAAGGCTCATCTTGGTGGTGAAGCTCCTTCTTCCATGGCTTATTCCTTAATGGATGGCGCCTCCTCTCACCTCCTTTCCTTTGTCTTCCGCTGCATCTCCATGGTGGAAAATCACCATTAAAGGACCCCGTTGAAGCTCAAAGATCCAGCCTCCATAGAAGCCCCACAAGCAAGCTTCCATCAAGTGGTATCAGAGCACAAGAGCTTCAAGTAGGTGCTCCTTAAACCTCCATTAATTTTTTTTCTTTACCTTCTCTTCCATTTTTGTTTCTTCATTTTTCTCCATGTATCTCCTCACATGTCTTGTTCTAAATGTTGTTAACATGATTCTTTAGAGTTTCCACCGATTAAACTTGCTATAGAAGTTAGATTTGATTTTCTATGGTTCAAATTTCTTGTTCTTGTTCTTGAACCATGAATTGTGTTGAGTTTAGGTTCCTTTGAGTTTTGTCTTGTTATTTTTTGTGGCTGAAACCTAAACCATAAAATTCTTACAAAAATATTAAAGTAGAAGAAAACCTAAAAAATCTAGAGTGACTTGTTCACCTATTGTAGTTTTGTCATAGAAGTCATGTCTAGTCATGAAACTTGTCACATAAGATTTCTTATGTTGTGCTGAATTTTATTTTCTTGTTTCTTTGTCTAACTCATTTGTTCATGAGTGTATGAAATTCTTTTAGCCTATTATTTGATTTGAGTCAAATCTTTCATGTTAATTAGTCCTTAACATGTTCATGCAAAATTCTTAGAGAGTCTTTGATTGTGAACCTTTTCTTGAACTTTTAGGTTTCTTTATGATTGTGTCTATTGTGAATTTGAGTTTTGGTGATTGAATTGCTGGCTGAAATGTTGATCCTAAGTGAATATTGAACTCTGAAAACTGTGGTAATCAATCCTAGTGAGTTCAACATACATAGGAAGGTTGAAAGTAAGCCCAAGGCAATCAATATACCATGCTTAAAGAAACAAATCGCTGGTACTGGCAGCTTGGACATACAAACTTGTAAAAATTACTGAGAATTGGTTACTTCGAATTTTGAGTTGAAATTTTTACTGAATTTTCTAGACATCTGGAAAAAAGTTATAAAAAAAGAAACAAGTGATTTGGATAAAAGGAAAAAAATACGAAAAATCGCACAAGTTGGCAGGAAAATCAGTATCCAGAAAAAAAAGGTGAAAGGGAAGGGTGCTTGTTGTTTTGGCTCAAAATTTATTCTATAATTGGAAATTTCAATTCAAAATTAGTGTGAAGACAAGTGCCAAAGCTAGAGTTTTGTTGAGTCTTTTTTTTTCAGTTTTTTTTACTCTACTCTAGAGCCATTCTAAGTTTCTCTTTGAGTCCTAGCTTGCTTCTATGTCCTTTTCATTGCTTTAATTGTTGAATAATCCTTGAAAAATTGTCTTGTTAAAACTCCATTGGTTTAGCTTTCATTTCATTTTTTTTGGTCTTTGGTTATTGCTTGTCTCTTTGTTTCCTTGTTTGTGGGTTGCCATATAGGGAATTGGAAGGAGGATTGGTGCCATCCCTTGAAGAATTTGAGTCCAGAAGCAAGGGGCCAACCACCTTAAGAGCTATTGGACTAAGAAGCACTCCAAATTGAGTGAATCACCAAAGAGAGAACAACCACCAAAATTGAGGACCGTTTTGTAATTTTGTAATTTGCAATTTAATTACCTTCATTGCTTTCAAGTTTTTGTAACAAAAAGGCCTTTCATTGGAAGTGTGTTGGGAGCCTCCAATAGGTTACCAAACTTCCATTTGTGTGTAATAATTTTAGGCAATTTTTACTTAGGATAGTGAGTGTTTTGTTGGAAACCTTGAATGTGGTCATCCAAACACTCTTAGGATTCACCTAGTTTACATTTCTTGCTTACTTTCATAGCTTATTTCTTTTACCTTCCATTGTCAAACCGCCTAGATAGCTTGCATTTTACCAATTAGTTTTTTTTTTTACCTTATCTTTCACACCTCTTTTAGTGTTTATTTGGCTAGTTTCAACCATAGTTTCTTTTACCTTTTGTTTTTAAACCTCCAATAAGAAAGAACCACAACTTAGGAACCAACATGAGTCATCATTCATCTAGTGTTAATGGCGAGGGTACTAGTCATAAAGACCCTTTATCTAGAATCTTAGATGAGTTGAGTTCCCTCAAGTTATGGAAAGAAAAACAAGAGAGAAAAGAAAAAGGAAAAAAAAGAGTGGAAGAAATAAGTCAAGATGAAAGAAAGAAAATAAGAGAGGAAGAAAGAAGAAAAATAATGAAAGAAATGAAAAGAGAAAAACATGCATCCAATAGTAGTCATAACTCTTGCAAGAGCCTAAGTGAAGAACTTCGTGACTATTACGAAAGAAGGCATAGGTCACATCTTAGACCTCACTCCCATAGAAGAGAAAAGGAAAGAAAGCCTCAAGAGGCTAACATTAACCTCTCATACTTCCATGGGAAGGACAATGTAGAGGCTAACTTAGATTGGGAAATAAGGGTAGAGCAACAACTTAAAAAGAAGTCTACTTCAAAATCTTAGGGCTCTCACTCTTATCCAAAGAAAGACCAAGGTCAAGGCATCTTAGGGGTGACACCTTCTAAGCCCAAAGATGATAAGGGGAAGGCAATAGAAAAGCAAGCCCCTAAGGCTAGTATGCAAGAGAAAACTAGCTCTATAAAGTGCTTTAAATGTCTTGGAAGAGGACACATTACTTCTCAATGCCCCACCACAAAAACCATGATTATGAGGGGCCAAGACATTTATAGTAGCCAAGATGAGGCTACTACTTCACCTTCCTCTAGTGAAAGTGAAGAAGCAAAAGGGGAAGAATCTAGTGAAGAAATCTACCCCCAAGAAGATGGACAACCATTAGTGGTTAAAGAGAAGGGTAAGGAGGTAAGTGTCTCCTCCAAGAGGTTAGCTAAGAAGGAAACTCATTTTACAATAAAGACAAACATTAAAGAAACTTTCCCTCTTAGACAACCTCCACATTTTCTCTTTTGTAAAAAGACACTTGCTAGCATTGCCACACCTCTTGGGCTTGAGTTTATTCCTCAAGTAAAGAAGTTGTTGGATGAGGGTTTGGTTCGCAAGAGCTTAAATCCTTGTGCTTTTTTGGTGCCCAAAATAGGTATTATTAGGCACCAAGTCCCTAAAATAGGTGGTATGATGAATGTTTTGAGTGGTGCAACCCTCTTTTGTAAAATCACTCGTACACCTAACATCTTCATGGTGTGTGTACATAGGGACCCATTAGGTAGGTTTGTTCTTATTTTTAGTTTCAATACAAACTTAGGTACTCATATGGGACACCTTAGGTTTGTCATACTTTTTGGTAGGAATAATCAATATGAAAATACAGAAAAAGGTATGTTTTATTGCGTTACTTTTCTTAATTTTTCAAATAGTGATCAACGGGTTCCCATGAACCCTAAGAGAATAAAGGTCATTCCTGAGTGGCTCACTCCACCAAGTATAAGAAAAATTTGGGGCTTCCATGACTTAACAAACTTTTACAAAAGGTTTGTCCCATATTTTTCTATACTTGTAGCACCACTCATTGAGTTGGTGAGAAACCATGTTCCTTCATGGGAAGATGCCCAGGAAATGGGTTTTCAGACCTTACCTTACTTCAACATACCAAACACCACTAATACATGTGTTTTTGTTCTTTTTACAGGTGTTGAGGGAAGGAGCCCAGAGTATGATGAAACTCGGGATTTGAGGTCAAATCCTTTCCAAGGTGGAGGGAATGATGCAATCCTACCCCGCAAGGGCATTGGCTAGAAGACTCCAAGTAGATTGGGCTAGAGATCCAAGGAAAGGCCCTAGGGTTCTCATGAGCCTTAGGGTAGATTTCGAGCCCATGGGCTAAGTATGAGCCCGCTTATCTTTGTAAATATTAGAATAGGTTATTCCTTCGTCTAGGCCTTGTATTTTGGCCATTCTAGTAGTATAGGGTTTTAGCCTTGTATTTCGGGGCATTTTGAGTTGTCTTTGTAATAAGGACTTTTTTTTTTTTTGTTATTTTCATGTTTTTTGACATGGGGGTGAGCTTAGCTATTATAGGGGGTGTGTAGCTAAGCTCTAGCTTCTCATTTCAAGGAGGTGAGCTTAGCTATTAGAGAGGTATATGTAGCTAAGCTCTAGCTTCTTAAAGAATCTTCTTAAGGAAGCTTCTCAAGGAGGTGAGCTTAGTTATGAGAGGGGTATGTGTAGCTAAGCTCTAGCTTCTCAAGGAAGTTTTCTCAAAGAAGCTTCTCAAGGAAGTTTTCTCAAGAAAGCTTCTCAAGGAAGCTACCTAGTCTATAAATATAAGCATGTGTAACACTTGTTGTAACTTTGATGAATGAGAGTCTTGTGAGACACAACTCAAAGTTCAACTTCTCTCCCTTTTTCTTCCTTCAATTTCGTGCTCCCCCACCCTCTTTCTCTCCCTCTTTCTTTTCCTCCATTGAAGCATCCTCTCCAAGCTTCTTATCCAAGGCTCATCTTGGTGGTGAAGCTCCTTCTTCCATGGCTTATTCCTTAATGGATGGCGCCTCCTCTCACCTCCTTTCCTTTGTCTTCCGCTGCATCTCCATGGTGGAAAATCACCATTAAAGGACCCCATTGAAGCTCAAAGATCCAGCCTCCATAGAAGCCCCACAAGCAAGCTTCCATCATCACTCCCTCGCCTTTAGAGGACTATACGTCCTCCCATTCGGAGGACTATATGTCCTCACCTCCAATGGGCTACACGCCCTCGCCTTTAGAGGGTTGCACGCCCTCGCCTTCAAAGGGAGACACGTCCTCGACTTCAGAGGGCTGCACGCCTTCGCCTTTAGAGGGCTACGCATCCTCACTTTCAGTGGGCTCCACATCCGCACCTTAAGAAAATTTAAGGTCCTTTGCCATTAATGCTTAACCGAGACTTGCTCTCCCAATTAAGGGACCAGTAGTTTCCTTTTATAAGTTCTTGGGCCACCCCCAGATATTGGAGGGTCACCAACTATGCGAGCACAACCAGAGAAGGAGGCTATCACGCAACTACTATGCATATCAGGGCAAGATTTCATTCGTGCCACTGCAAAGAGACGAGTGCGGATCATGCGCACCAACATGACCACTCTTACACAGATATGGATGACGTTGCAACTTAGCAACATTCTAACCAGCGACCGTGACGCCGATCTCCCCCTGCGGAAGTATCAGTTGGTTTGTGCCGTCCCAACATAGGTAAGTATGCATATGGTTCAACTGATTTCTGATGCCATCTACTATTTGTAGGGATCGCGCCCGCAAGACACCCAGTGGGCTCGGAGAAATCCAACAGGGCCCTGGGGTTTCCAGCTCTGGTTACGGGCCTCTATCAGTCCTACAGGGTGCTCGTCCCCCCCAGCAAGGTCATGCCATTATGACATAGGTAAGTATGCATTTCTCTCAACTGATTTCTGATGTCATCTATTGTTTGCAGGGATCGCGCCGGCAAGACACACAGTGGACCCGGAGGAGCCCAACAGGGCCCTGGGGTTTCCAGCTCCGATTACGGGCCTCTGTCAGTTTTACGGAGTGCCCGTCGCCCCAGCAAGGTCATCAGGCTTCCTACTAATCGAGCTTTCATCAAGAAGTACTGCGCCCCCAGGAAGGCGCAGGGCGAGGCATCACAGTAGTGGGCAACAGGCGCACCGCCACCACCTCTAGAGTTCATCTCAGCTCATCCACAAAAAGGTTAGAGCGTTGCCTATGACCCATGGTCGGCCAGCAGGCGACTAAGTCCAAAGCTAAAGGTAAGCAAAGTACTAGGTCCGTGAACGACAAGTCATCACGCGTCCAGCTCAAGACGTTAAAGAAGCGCTACTAGGAGGCAACCTAGTACCTTTTAAATTTCTACTTGTTATTTGATCACCTTTGTTTCTCAAGTCATAGTAGGACACACCTAGTTGCTCATGATCCTAGGAATTTAAATAAAACAAGCAAAAGCTCAATAGGTAGTCATACCTCACCAAATATATGTATGTATGTTTAGGTAGAAAGATACCTTGGATATGGATGTATATAGCAAAAATACCTCACAATATATATATATATATATATATATATGTATGTATATATGTATGTTTAGGTAGCAAGATACCTTGGATATGCATGTATATAGCAAAAATACCTCACAAAAATATACACATGTTTAGGTAGCAAAATACCTCATGAAAAAAAAACAAAAACAAACAAGAACAAAAATATATCTTTTGGCTGAAAAGCCAACATGCTTTTGAAAAGAATTAACTTCCAGCTTTTCTTTGAAAAAGATTCACCAATCAAAACAAAGGGTTTCGTTGAAAAAATGTGTATACACCTGAAGGGTGAATGCTGTGAAAATTTTCCCGAATGCCCAAAATGGACTCAGATGAATGCATGAATTGATAAAGGAGCATATTTTGGAAACATTGGGTTGACTTAAATAGGGAAAATGAATCTTGAGCCTTTGTGTCACATGACCATAAAAACTTGATGCTTGAGTGTCCACATAGGTGCATGCATGACAAGTTTTGCATAAAATTTCCTAATCATCATTGTTGCATGTGTATCATGGAAATAATGTGGGACATCTCCTTTATCCCTGAACCGCTGGCCAAACCAACACCATGACATATATCATGTCCAGTCATTCTACAAGCCTTGAGCCAAAATCCCAACTCACCATAAACCTTGACCCAGGGTGAGAATGCCCATCCTTGCCCTCAAAAGAAAGCAAAAAAGAAAGTTCCCGATCAAAGATTGGAAGAAAGCAAAAGAAGAAAATTCCCAATCAAAGATTGGGAGAAGGCAAAAAAAGAAAGAAAATTCCCGATCAAAGATTGGAAGAAAACAGAAGAAATATGCAGAAAGGTCTTTGGACCAGACAATATCTGAACAACACAGAATTGTCACCAAGTAAACAAGAAAAGAAGGGAAACCACGACCTGAAGTGGTCCTCTCCCTTTGATTGCCAACCAAAATCTTGTGCGTCGGTTACTTGTTCACCTCACACTAAACAAAAACAGAAAAGGAAAAGGCCAAAAACACTCAAAGCCAAATTTCCTACAAAAAACAAACCATTCCCAAGAAAAAGTCCTATTGATCCATGATCACGCATGTAATCTTTGATTTGATAGGAAATGATTTGCAAAACCAAGTCATGACATATCTATGGTTCGGAATTAGGATAAAACACTTACCCGTGTGAGATTGATACACTTTGAGTGATTTTCTTCTATTTTTGTTGGACACAGTGTTTCCTCTAAATGGTCGTTTAGAAACGAAATGCTAACATCCAAAATCTCATTTATGGTTATGAGAAAATTTCATCAGCATACTCTCCTTCCCCGATAGATGCATTGTTTTTCATCAAAAAAACATATGTTGCTCTGATCAGTTGGAGGTTTTGTTTCTTTACTAAAGCATGTTTGCATTTAAGTGAAAAAACACCGAGACTATTTTAGTCTCACAGTTATCAAGAACTACGTAGGTCTGAGTTCCTCATCACAAATTGAGGATACGTAGGCGCAAAAGCCCTGCTTTTGTCGACCACCCCACCTTTTGCTACCGTGACCCAAGAGTCCGGTGGCATGCGGAGACACCCGACGGTAACCCGCACACACCTTTCGCTATCATGACCCAAGAGTTTGGTAGCATGCGGAGACACCTTCCGGTTATCCATACCCTGTCATTCGAGGACCCCAAGCCCGATTGACACGCAGAGACCAATGTAATCATCTGCACCCTTCCCGGAGATGTCAGCATCTTCCGGTAGAGACTATTTTAGTCTCACACCGCTATTCAAGAACTACGTAGGTCTGAGTTCCTCATCACAAATTGAGGATACGTAGGAGTAAGAGCCTCGCTATTGTCGGCCACCCCACGATTTCTGTCACACTGACTCTGAAGTCAGGTGACGTGCAGAGACTAACGTCGTCTTCTACATCCTTTTGCTATCCATCAGACCCAGAGCACGATAGCACGCAGAGACTAACAACATCTTCTGCACCCTTTGTCAATCGCGGTCCGAGCTCGTTGACACGCGGAGACTTACGTCGTCTACCGCGCACCATCAATCTCTGTCATCCTAACCCGTAAAGTTAGGGGGCAGGCAGAAATACCCAAGTGGTTATCCGTATAAACATCCTTTTGCTATCCATCAGAGCCAGAGCATGATAGCACGCAGAGACTAACGTCGTTTTCTTCACCCTTTGTCAATCGCGGTCCGAGCCCGTTGACACGTGGAGACTTACGTCGTCTACTGCGCACCATCAATCTCTGTCAATACTAACCCGTAAAGTTAGGGGGCAGGCAGAAATACCCAAGTGGTTATCCGTATAAAAATCATTTTGCTATCCATCAGACCCAGAGCACGATAGCACGCATAGACTAACGTCGTCTTCTGCACCCTTTGTCAATCGCGGTCCGAACCCGTTGACACGCGGAGACTTACGTTGTCTACCGCGCACCATCAATCTCTATCAATACTAACCCGTAAAGTTAGGGGGCAGGCGGAAATACCCAAGTGGTTATCCGTATAAACATCCCTTTGCTATCCATCAGAGCCAGAGCATGATAGCACGCAGAGACTAACGTCGTCTTCTGCACCCTTTGTCAATCGCGGTCCAAGCCCGTTGAGACGCGGAGACTTACGTCGTCTACTGCGCACCATCAATCTCTATCAATACTAACCCGTAAAGTTAGGGGGCAGGTAGAAATACCCAAGTGGTTATCCGTATAAAAATCCTTTTGCTATCCATCAGACCCAGAGTACGATAGCACGCATAGACTAACGTCGTCTTCTGCACCCTTTGTCAATTGCGGTCCGAACCCGTTGACACACGGAGACTTACATCGTCTACCGTGCACCATCAATCTCTGTCAATACTAACTCATAAAGTTAGGTGGCAGGCGGAAATACCCAAGTGGTTATCTATATAAACATCCTTTTGCTATCCATCAGACGCAGAGCATGATAGCACGCAGAGACTAACGTCGTCTTCTGCACCCGTTGTCAATCGCGGTTCGAGCCCGTTGACACGCAGAGACTTACATCGTCTACCGCGCACCATCAATCTCTGTCAATACTAACCCGTAAAGTTAGGGGCCAGGCGGAAATACCCAAGTGGTTATCCGTATAAACATCCTTTTGCTATCCATCAGAACCAGAGCATGATAGCACACAGAGACTAACGTCGTCTTCTGCACCCTTTGTCAATCGCGGTCCGAGCCCGTTGAGACACGGAGACTTACATCGTCTATCGAGGACCATCAATCTTTGTCATACTAACCCGTAAAGTTAGGGGGCAGGCGGAAATACCCAAGTGGTTTTCCATATAAACATCCTTTTGCTATGCATCAGACCCAGAGCACGATAGCATGCAGAGACTAACATCGTCTCCTGCACCTTTTGTCGTCCTGACCCGTGAAGTCAGGTGACATGCGGGGTTACCTTAAGATTACCCGCACCTTTCGTTGACCAGGGGCAAATGAGCCTGTTGACGCCCAGAGACTAACATCGTCTTCTGCACCTTTTGTCGGCCTGGCCCATGAAGTCAGGTGACATGCGGGGTTACCTTATGGTTACCCGCACCTTTCGTCAACCAAAGGCAAACGAGCCCGTTGACGCGCAGAGATTAACATCGTCTTTTGCACCTTTTGTCGGCCTGACCCATGAAGTCAGGTGACATGCGGGGTTACCTTATGGTTATCTGCACCTTTCGTCAACCAGGGGCAAACAAGCCCGTTGACGGGCAGAGACTAACATCGTCTTCTGCACTTTTTGTCGGCCTGACCCGTGAAGTCAGGTGATATGCGGGGTTACCTTATGGTTACCCGCACCTTTCGTCAACCAGGGGCGAACGAGCCCATTGACGCGCAGAGGCTAACATCGTCTTCTGCACCTTTTGCCATCTAGGGACAGTGAGTCAGGTAGCAAGCGGAGATACCTCGTGGTCATCCGCACCTTTCGTCAACCGAGGGGAACGAATTCGACGGTATCAGGATGATGTTGGTCGTTCGGTTATGATTATTTTCAAATTTTTGCAGGTTTTACTCTTGTTGTCCGAAAACATTCAAGCCTAACGACGGGCGAGATTCTTCTCTGCTGTGCAGGGACGATCGAGTGCAATGGCATAGGGAAGTGTCGTGGTTGTCCAACTTTGTCGCTTCCCAGACACTGAAGTTTGTTGACGCTTCTGATGCCTCTTCTTTTCTTTCTGAATGACAGGTTCTGTTGGTGGGGACATTGACCGGCCGAATGATGTTCCGCTCGAACGAAATTAGTGTCTTATCTCTACTTCGCTTTTATCTCCAATAAAAGATAAGATAAGAGGGGCAATTGTCATACCCTAATTTCGGTCGGGGACAATTGTTTGATGGCATGCAACCTTCGCTTGACCGCCTCAAGGTACTTCACATCCATCGTTAGGTAATCCGCAACATTCCAAAAGTCAAAGAGGGGATTGTTGTGTAATCCATAAAGTTTCGCGACATTACGGAAAGAAAACAAGTATCGTTACGTAATCCGTAAAGTTCCGTAACATTACGGAAAAAGAATCAGCAAAAAAGGGAAAAGGGGGTGTATTTAGTAAAAAGGGGAGTGTAAATAAACAGAAGTGCATTTAGCAAAGTGGGGGTGAACTTATCAAGATCCTCCACGTTTTGTTGGAAAATGGTTTCCGGAGCTTCCGACACTTTCGTAATGCTTCCGTAAAATTCCTAAAACTTTGAGTAAGCCTATTTCACTTAATATTGGTGAAAGAGAAGAGGAAAAAGAGGGAAATCAAGTCCTATATGCTTCCGTAAGGCTTCCATAATGCTTCCGTAAAATTCCTAAAACCCTAAATAAGAATATTTCACCTAATATGGGTGAGAAGGAATAGAAAAAAAGAAGAAAGTCAAGTCCTATATGCTTCGGTAACTTTTCCATAAATTACGAAAGAAGGGGGGGTGAACTTATCAAAAGAGGGGTGCAAATAGAAATTTTCAAAATTTTGAATCTGGGCCTTCCAAAATATTTTCGAAGTAGGGTTGCTTCTGGAGGCGAGCTGGGCGGCAACCTCCTCCCCTCTTTTCTTATAAATAAGCGAAGGGAGGCTGTTCCAAATATCCCTAACCCCTTTGGCTATGCATTTCAGCTGTTTTGGGTCAAAAAAATTGTTTATGTGAAGAAAATCCAAGCCGAGGTGCTTCTGTAACGCTTCTGAGACGTTTCCGTGAGCAAATCCGTGAAGGTTTTCTGTCGTTCTTCACCATTCTTCATTCGTTCTTTTTTCGTTCTTCGTTCTTCAATGGGTAAGTTTTCGAATTCGAGACTTTCAATTCATTTCTTGTTTTTTTGGCTTTCATCTTTATTTCGTTCACTTTCAGTTTCTTTTCTTCCGTTTTTAACGAGATTTAACTGATCGTTTATGTCGTTATCTCGCCTAATAAATGATAAAATGAATTTCGACCGATAATTTGTGTTGTAATCTCGTTTAATCACTGTTAAAACAAAATCTAACGGATCATTCACGCTGTAACCTCGGTTAAACCAAAAAAAGCAAAAATAATAAAAAAATAATCAAAATATCTTGAAAAAAATAATAAAATAATCAAAATATCTTTGAATAAAATAATCAAAAAAATCAATCGGACGTTTTTCTTTTGAAGTTTCCTTGGATCAATTGACTAATAACCAAAGTGAAACAAAGGCTAAAATCAACTCACAAATCAAGCTTTGTCCACAAAAATCACGGAAAATCGTTTTAAGGTCCAACGCCTTAAAGGGTCCTCTTTGCTTTTATCGGTTAACATGGACCGTTCAAAAGCATGAAATCAACATGTTACTTTACCGCTTTTGCAAGAACTACGTAGGTCTGATTTCCTCATCGCAATTAAGGATACGTGTCATACCCTAATTTCGTCCGGGGACCTTTGCTTGATGACATACGACCTTTCTTTGGTCCTTGTGAGGTGCTTGGCACCCATCATTAGGCAATTTGTGAAATTCCAGGACATGCCGGAAAACCAAAAAAAATATTGATGCGCAATCCGTAAGTTTCCGTGACACACCGGAAATCAAATGGAAGCATCGTTGCATAATTAAGTGAGGTTCCGTAACATTCCGTAAGTCAAAAAGGGGATGATTATGTAATCCGCAAGGTTCCGTAACATTACGGAAAGAAAACAAGTATCGTTACGAAATTCGTAAGTTTCCGTAACTTTACGAAAAAAGAATCACCAAAAAAAAAACAGAGGGGGGAGTACTTAGTAAAAAAGGGGGTGCAAATAGCACCCAGGCCCACTTGGGCCCTCCAGAAGGCTGTTGCTTCTGGAGAAAGCAACCTGGCTCGCCTGGGCGAGCTGAGCTCGCCTGGGCGAGCTGGGCGGCAACCATCTCCCCTATTTTGCTATAAATAGGGGAGGAAGTGAAGAAGAGAAGGGTTCAGCCCCTTAGGCACTTCTCTCTCTTTCGAATTTGCTTGGAAAAATTGTTTCCGTGAAGAAAATGTAAGCCGAGGCGCTTCCGAAACGTTTCCGTAACGTTTTCCGTGAAGAATTTCGCAAAGGTTTCAACCGTTCTTCGACGTTCTTCATTCGTTCTTCATCGTTCTTCGATCTTCAACGGGTAAGTACCTCGAACCAAGCTTTTCGATTCATTCTATGCACCCATGGTGGTCCATATTGTGTTTCGTGTATTTTTATTCTCATTTCATTTACTTTTTATACCCCCTTTTGACGTGCTTAAGCCATTTTACTTAAGTCATTTCTCGCTTAACTTAAAAATAAAATAAATTTCCACCGATCGTTTGAATTGTATTATCCGTTAACTTCGGTTAAAATAAATTCCGACCGTTCGGTCGTGCCGTAACCACGTTGGAAATCAAAAAAAGAGGTAAAAAATAATATAATAACAAAAATATACCTTTTAGTAAAATAAAGCGGAAAATCAACCGGACATTTTCTCTTTGGGATTTCTCATTCTTAACCGAATTGACTAATAACTAAGGTGAAACTGAGGCTAAAATCAACTCGCCTAGTCAAGCTTGTCCACAAAAATAGGTTTTTGAAGTTTGTCATTTCAATTTCTCACTAAGTAAAATGGATCATTTTCAAGGTCCAACGCCTTAAAATGATTACCTCTTAAAGTAAAAAAGAATCACTTGATAAGAAAGAACTACATAGGTCTGATTTCCTCATCGCAATTGAGGAATACGTAGGAGCAAAGGGAAACACCCTTGTCGACCACAAAAAGAGAAAAATATAAAAAGGGTGTAAAGGATATAAGGACTTAAAAGGGAACATAAAAAATCAAGGTCATGTTTGCACATTCGATTAAAGCCTGCCGTCCCTTGGGACGGACGTGTGGGGTGCTAATACCTTCCCCGTGCGTAAACACAACTCCCGAACCTTTCACTTAAAAGTTCGTAGATCGCGTCTTTTCCGGTTTTTCCGACGTTTTCCTCAAATAAACGTTGGTGGCGACTCCGCGCGTATTCCTTTCGTGGAACATGCATCCCGCGAGTCACGCGTCGCCCTCCCGCCGAAGAGTAGGTTGCGACAGTTGGCGACTCCACTGGGGACAATTTTTAGAGAGTTAGGCCATTTAATCTTGTGCAATGTTTTACCATGACTTACTCCTTTGTTGGCTTTCCTTCATTATGTTCTTGTATATATAACTCTTTGAGGCTTTTAGTGCATTTTTGTATGCTTGAGGTAAATATTTATTCATTTGATGCACACAAACACTAACACTATTTGCACACACGGTGAGTTGAAAAAGGGCCCTATACCCGGGTTCGTGGGAACATAAGGAGTGGAGGTGAATCTGTGATCATGCTAGGTCTCCGACTTGCTTGATTGCAGTGAACCCTCATCTAGAGTTTTTCTCTTTGAAGACATATTGTTGCTAGTAGTCCCTACTGCTGCATTATGTTCTTCGAAGAGGATGATACCTCTAGAAACCATCAAGAGAGATATGACTACCTTGGGGATTATCACTAAAAGCCTAGTTAGCTCTCTCCCTTATAGGTCCCTTAAATAGGGGCACGGAGCAAACACGCTGCGTGCCATTTTTCACACTGCCATGCATAAGTATCATGTACCCTTTTGCTTATATTTGTTTGTGAATATTTGTCGTACTATGTACATCCCTGTGTTGCGCCTTGCGCATATGCATCGCACATGGGTTCTATCTTGATCCCCTCACTTTAGCAAACCGACGGAGGGTCCGTGTCGCCTTCTTAAAAACATACGTTGGGTGCCATGCCGCCCAAACATTGTATCCAAGAAGGGGACAATTTCTCGGGCTCCCGTATTCATAAATTGCATCTGTGTCATATGCATTTCTTCATGCATTCATCCATTCCACCCATGATAGATGTCGGAGTTTTGATTCGCACTAGATTTTATTTCACTTTAGTAAAACATGGGATCAAGTCAAAAGCCTTCGCTTAAAAAGAGGTTCTATCAAGTCAAAATCAAGAGCTTAGAGGTCACTAGTTTACGAGAGTTGGGGCAATTAATGGGTCAACTTCAACGGCAAGCCTTCCGCAAAGCCTATGGTAAGATTTGGGACCTAGCTAGGGTAGAAGTCTCCATGGAATCGATTGCATCCCTTTCCTAGTATTATGACCAGCCCCTAAGGTGCTTCACATTTGAGGACTTCCAGCTAGTGCCGACTGTGAAAGAGTTTGAAGAAATCCTGGGATGCCCACTGGGAGGAAGGAAGCCATATCTTTTCTCTGGGTTCTATCCCTCCACGACAAGAGTTGCCAAGGTAGTGAAAATCTCAGCACAAGAGTTGAACCAGGTAAAGCAAAATAGGAATGGGGTAGTCGGAGTATCAAGGAAGTGTTTGGAGGAAAGGGCAAAGGCCTTGGCAAATCAAGGCGAATGGGCTTTCTTTTATTGACATCTTGGCGCTTTTGATCTTTGGAGTTGTCCTCTTTCCGAATATGGAAGGGTTAGTGGACCTAGCAGCGATTGACGCTTTCCTCGCCTTTCATCATGGCAAGGAAAGCCCGGTGGTCGCCATTTTGGCCATGTATGACACGTTCGACCGGGGATGTGAAAAGAGCAGCGCAAGAATTGTTTGTTGTGCATTGGCTCTCTATGTGTGGCTGGTTTCACACCTTTTTCTCCAAGAAGGTAGCCCCGTCTATCCGCTACAAGGTCACTGCTCGTGCATCGAAAAAAGAAAGGCGAATTGGGACCAACTCTTGGCTAGCATGGAGGGGCGTCTGTCAATTGGTTCCCTCGCTAGAAGGAAGGAAGAATCAGGATTCTATCTTCATGCGAAGGATGTCCAAATGTTCCCTTGATGGGAACAAGGGGTTGTATTAAATATAAATCCCGTCCTCGCCATAAGATAGCTTGGCTACCCCATGAGAGGAGTGCCATCAGACGAAAGCATCATGCCTTTCATCGCACGGGGTTTCAGTGACCACAATGCGAGGGTACTCCAAGGAGTTCGCAAGGCATGGGATGCGGCGTGAAGAAAGGACAAAGAGCTTAGGGGAAGCAGTAATGGGATCATCGGCGGCTATCATAAGTGGCTGAGAGTCCGGACACAAGGATTGGATTGGCTCCCAAATCTAAAGACTGTGAGAGACAATGAGGTTAAAGCTTCGGAAGAAAGTGATGAGGTACAAGCCCTAAAGGCGAAGCTTGAAAGAGCCCAGGTAGTCAAAGAGAAGTTCAAGTCCATAGCCATCAAAGTCTGAAGAGAGTATGATGAACTAAGGGACGTCAATATGGCCACCGCTGAAGCCTTGGAACGAGAAACCAAGAAGGCCCGAAAAGAAGAACAAGACCAAAGCAAAGTTTTGAGGGGTTTTATAGGGCAGCAATAGTGAGCTCAAGCTCCGAAGATGTGAAAGGAATCATCATGGGTCAAAGGCATGATCTTGAAGGACGAGCTAAAAGCTTGCCTCAGGTCGAAAAGAAATTTGTCCCAACAGTTAAGCGAGACTGAAGGGAATATGTGGGCCATCATCGATGAGTGCAAAGAGAAGCTAAATCTAGCGGCGACTCACGAGCAAAGGCTAGAGGATGAGTACGCCAAGATATCAACAGAAAGGAAAGCAAGGGAAAGGGTAATTGATTCGTTGCACCAAGAGGCAACAATGAGGATGGACCGATTTGCTCTTACTTTGAACAGGAGTCAAGAACTTCCCCGATTGCTAGCCAAGGCCAAAGCAATGGCGGACACCTACTCCGCCCCCAAGGAAATCCACAGACTTCTCAGCTATTGTCAACATATGATAGACTTAATGGACCATATGATTAGAAACCGCTAGGAAGTTTGTATTGTCCCTCAGATCTTGACTAGTTATAACTTTTTGAATAAAATAAGTTTATCCCACGTTTTTACTCCAAAAATCAGTGCGAATCAAGTCACTCCCACATTTTATCTCTAGCATGCATTGTATGTTGGTCTCGTCCTTTGTCACGGGAAGCCGGAAGGTCCATATCACCTTCTTAATTGTACATGTGGGGCACTGCGCCCCCAAATGCGCAAGTAAGAAGAGATAATTTTTCAGGCTCTCGTGTCCGTAAATGCATTCATATCATGCATCGCATAAACATCTCTTCATGGCATCATAATGAACATATCGTTCCTGCATTTGTCTGTTATCATATTACAGCCTCACATTTTGCATGAGTCATGGCATCATCATGCATATGCGTTCAACAAACTTTTTGATCTGCAAAATTGCATACCATTTGTTTTCATGTTTGCTCATCCTTGCGTTTTCCTCTACAAAACAAAAACAAAAAAAGGGGAAGCGTGAAACTTCACACTACATTCTTAGTTGCATGTGTTAGGCACCATGAGCCAACCATGTTGGGATCATAAACCCATTTCTAAAAATAAAAAAAAAACACACAACAACAAAACAAAATAATTGAACATGGTACCTAATGCATGGTTAACTAGGAAATGGTGTTTCTTCGGGCATCTCAATTTCATAATTACATTTTCCGTGCATAAGCTTAAAGTATGCCCGAGTCATTCATCCCTATGAGATTTTGTTGAAGTATTGGCGATCAGAATTGCCATTCCTAGGATTATAGGGTTGAACCAAGCTCATGCTTTTACAAAAAGGTTCATCAAGTCAAGTTGAAATATGGAAGTAACCGTCTTGCAAAATTGGGGCAAAAGATGAATCGAGTCACATCACTACTTCATCTACTGCCAAACATATTTAGGATTGTTGATGTCCTTGTTACTTCCAGTTTCACTTTGACAAAGATGTCATGGACCATGTTGAAAATCTAAATTGATTCAACCCCATATCCTGCGTAAAAATTTGCAATACTTCAACTGTGCATCATTCGCATGCATCCATGCTTTTCATTTGTAGCATTGCTCATTGCATTCTTTCCTTGAAAAATAAAATAAAATAAAATAAAATGAACTTAATCATTGTTATCAAAAAGAAAAGGACACGCTTTACGACGCCCTTACCGAACTCGTGCTAGAGCTAGAGTAATGGGTCAAGCATAGGAGGTGCAAGAGAAGATGAAGGCCGAAATGGAGGCCATGAAAGAGCAAATGGCCACAATGATGGAGGCCATGATGAGCATGAAGAAGATAATGGAAGCCAATGCGGTTATAGTTGCCGCTACTAGCGCTGTCGCTAAGGTGAACCCGATGCTCCCATCTGGCCTCAAGCAAATGAATCATCCAACCTCAAATATGGTAGGCAAAGATTTGGGAAGTACGGATGACCCCATGATGTGCAAATTCAAAACAAGCACGCCTTCCCGCCATATGGCTTGCCTCCCAAACTATACACCACCCAATGTGGCGTACATTCCCAATGGGGATGTCAATAACTCCACTCCCATACTCATTAAGAGCCAACAACCTCAATCTGATCATGCACATGTCTCTCGACCCATGGAGGAGACACATGAAATTCCCCACCACAATCTAGCCGACTTCGAGCCTTGCCTCGGATATGTCACTGAAGGGCAAGCAGTTGGTGGTATACCCCTGCAAAACACTTTGGAGGGCCCTCAGTGTCACCCACAACCACAACCCTCACATTCCACAGCGGTTTAAAACCCTCATGCTATGGCAGAAATGGGAAAGAGGAAAGGCTCAGGGCCATTGAAGGAGGTAAAGATTATGCCTTTGCTAACCTAGAAGAGTTGTTCCTAGTACCCAATATCATCACCCCTCCCAAGTTCAAGGTGCTGGACTTTGACAAGTACAAGGGGACTACTTGCCCCAAGAACCATCCAAAGATGTATTGTCAGAAGATAAGGGCATACGCAAAGATGAGGAACTGCTAATACATTTCTTCCAAGAAAGTCTTATTGGGGTAGTTGTTACCTGGTACACTAACTTGGAACCTTCCCGAGTCCATACTTGGAAGGACCTAATGGTTGCCTTTGTTAGGCAGTATCAGTACAATTTTGATATGGTTCCGGATAGGATGCAACTACAGAACATGTGCAAAAAGGGGGATGGATCTTTCAAAGAACACGCCCAAAAGGTGGAGGGATCTGGCGACTCAAGTAGCACCCCCAATAAATAGAGAAAGAGATTATCACAATGATAGTAGACATGTTACCAGTGTTCTACTATGGAAAATGGTGGGTTACACACCTTTAAGCTTTGCGGATTTGGACTTCGCCAGCAGAAGGATCAAAGCGGGTCTAAAAAGAGGCAAATTTAATCATCCCACTTGGACGACTGAGAAAACTGGGCCAAATGAAGAGGGTGAGAAAGAGGGAGAAACCCATGCTGTGACTGCCATTCCTATACGGCCAAGTTTCCCACCAACCCAACAATGTCATTACTCAACCAATAACAAACCTCCTCCTTACCCATCGCCCAGTTATCCACAAAGGCCATCCCTAAATCAACCACAAAGTCTATCTACCGCATTTCCAATGACGAAGACCACCTTTAGCACAAACCAAAAAACACCAACAAAAAGGAATTTTGCAGCAAAAAGCTTGTAGGGTTCACCCCAAATTCCGTTGTCATATGCTAAACTTGATCCCATATCCACTCAATAATTCAATGGTAGCCATAACCCCAACCAAGGTTCCTCAACCTCCATTTTTCTGAGGATACGACTCGAGCGCAACGTGTGCTTATCATGGAGGAGCCCCGGGGCATTCCATTGAGCATTGTATGACCCCGAAGCATAAAGTGTGAAGTCTAATTGATACGGGCTCGCTGAAATTTGAGGAGAATCGCTTGTTGAATCCTAACATTGACAAGCAACACCATACAT
Organism: Glycine soja; assembly: GCF_004193775.1. Taxonomy (NCBI): domain Eukaryota; kingdom Viridiplantae; phylum Streptophyta; class Magnoliopsida; order Fabales; family Fabaceae; genus Glycine; species Glycine soja. The sequence goes on from NC_041019.1 coordinate 27,972,491, forward strand.
GGGGAAATTCTGGAAGCTGTTGTTATGACTCATCAGGATTTTCAAGTTTATGCCATAAACCACAGTTACAATGCTAAATGATATGGATAAAATGGACATCCTCTCACGAACACATCTTTGCTTATTCAACTTCCACCGGAATGTGAGTGTAAGCCATTGGTCTGTTTGCTCAAGCAACCTGCGCTCCTGAGTGTTGACTTCCAAGACCATTCAATTAGAGATTACTCATCTTGCACGTTGGTGGGGGTGCCGTAAAACAACGAGCAAAGTTCAAAACAAATAAGTTTCAAAATAAAAAATAAGTTTCAAAATAAAAAATAAAAAGGCATTTGATTGACTGTGTTTTCAAGTAAAAATATAGACGTTCATGTGACCTCATTTTGTCTTTTAGAGAGAAGTGAGTTATCAAGAATAGGATGTTGGACAAATGGCCTCAGTTATCTTAAGAAAGGGGGGGTTGAATTAAGATGCAAAGACTATTCCCCAATTGAACTATCACTCTTTCTTTTTGGATTAACAATGCACCCTTAACATGAATTACTCTAAAGACAATTCAAAATAAACTTCTTTAAAGCAAAAGATAAATAGCAATAAATAAAAGAAGTTTAAAGGAAGAGAGGAATGCAAACTTGATTTATACTGGTTCGGCCACTTCCCGCGCCTACGTCCAGTCCTCAAGTAGCCCACTTGAGATTTTCCACTCTCTTTGTAAAACTCCTTTTACAAAGTCTGAACCACACAGGGACAGCCCTTCCCTTGTGTTCATGAATCCTCTACAACAAGAGACCCACGGTCTCTTAATCCCTTTTCAGAAATAAGAAGAAGAGAAGAAGAGATCTCTCTTAAAAGAGGTAGATTGTGAAATGAAGATCAATCAAAAATTCCTTATTGAATATGCAAGTGGTTGACCAAGGAATCTTTTTGAGAGGATAAGACATTTCAGTTCAGAAAAACTCTTGATCTTTCGAGAGGATAAAATTGTTTGGGAAATGAAAACTCTCTTTAAAACATTTGAATGGCCGTTCATAAAACATTTGAATAGATATGTCTCTTGGAAATTATTTTCTGAAAATCCCCTCTGGTAATCAATTACAAGACTTATGTAATCGATTACAGGTTTTAAAAATTTGAATTAAAACATTTTCAACTGCTGGTAATCGATTACCAGAGAGCAAATCTCAATTTCAAATGATAGAATTCTTTGGTCAAACCTTTTGTTTGTTTCAATTTGGAAACATCTTCCTAAAGATTCTAAGAGATCAAACTTGATCATATATCTTGATTTTCTTGGATTCTTGTCTTGAATAAAACTTAGAAGCACTTGATCCTTTAGCATCATCAAGACATCAAAACATCTTGCTTCTACATAGGAGTCATTTGACTTAATCCATCAACTGAAAAATCCTTCAACTATTTCTCGTCCTTGGAAAATTCTTTTTGCAAGAATCAACTGCTTCTTTCATTCTTCCTCACTACGAGGTTGTGAAAACAAGACAACGATGGTTACCTCATAGCCCTACACTGGGGCAATGAAAGGCACCATGCATAAACCTCAAGCGAACCTAAGGGCAGATCAAAAGTTCTCACCCAGTAGGTTCCCAGCTACAAGGTCATCACGAAAGACAACGATTGGTACCTCAAAGCCTTACACTGGGGCAATGAGGGGCACCGTGCATGAGCCTCAAGTGAACATAGGGTCCGATCAAAAGTTCTCACCCATCGATGTTTTCAACAAAAAAAAAGGGGGGATAAACCCTAGGATTTCAATGGATTGATTAAACATCAAACGACTCCATTGTCAAATGACTAAATCAAACAAAACACACACTCTGAGGGAGTTCCCGGAGAGATTTGCAAAAAGATAGGATAAGGTTGCATGGACTATCACCTCTTTCAAAAGGACAGTCAATTTGTGTTTTCCAAAAAAAAAAAAAAAGATCAAATCAAAATCAAAATCACAAAGTAGGGAAAGAATGTCATGAACATTGTACAATTTTCCATAACATTGCATACAAAGCCCGCATTTACCAAATTTCACGACAAAGGTTGCATGCATCTGCATCCCTAAAAATCATGTTAACTGCATAGATTTCCTACATCTAATGTCCAAATCTTATGGATTTGGGATGACCGGCCCTCTTGATGAGTCAATCTCTTGCTTTCTCATACGGGTGGACCCTTGGGTACTAGTTACCCTCACCGTTAGAGGACTACACGTCCTCGCCTTGAGAGAACTACAAGTCCTCACCATCAGAGGGCTGCACGCCCTCACCTCCAGAGGACTACATGTCCTCGCCTTGAGAGGGCTACACGCCCTCACCTTGGGTACTAGTTACCCTCACTGTCAGAGGACTACACGTCCTCGCCTTGAGAGGACTACACGTCCTCACCACCAGAGGGCTGCACGCCCTTACCTCCAGAGGACTATACGTCCTCGCCTTGAGAGGGCTACACGCCCTCACCTTGGGTACTAGTTACCTTCACCTTTAGAGGACTACACGTCCTCGCCTTCAAAGGGTCATGTACCTTCAACATCAGAGGACTACACGTCCTCGCCGTCAAAGGGTCATGGCCTTCGTCTTTGTAGGGCTACACGCCCTCACCTTCAGAGGACTACACGTCCTCACCTTTAGAGGACTACACGTCCTCGCCATCAGAGGACTACATGTTCCCCATTTTCAAAGGGGGACATGCCCTCACCTTTAGAGGATTGCACGTCCTTGCCATCATAGGACTACACTCCCTCGCCTTCAAAAGGCGACACGTCCTGAACTTCAGAGGGCTACACGCCCTCGCCTTTAGAGGACTACGCGTCCTCGCTCTCAGGGGGCCCCATATCTACACCTTAAGATAATTTAAGGTCCTCTGCCCTTAAAAGCTTAACCGAGACTCGCGCTCCCGGTTAAGGGGCCAGTAGTTTCCTTTTATCAGTTTCTGGGCCACCCCCTTGATATTGGAGGGCGACCAACTGTGCAAGCACAACCAGAGAGGGAGGCTATCACGCAACTACTATGCATACCGGGGCAAGATTTCACCCGTGCCGCTGCAAAGAGACGAGTGTGGATCATGCGCACCAACATGACCACTCTTACACAGATATAGATGACATTGCTACTTAGCAACATTCTGCCCAGCGACCGCAATGCCAATCTCCCCCTGCAAAAGTATCAGTTGGTCTGTGTCGTCCCGACATGGGTAAGTATGCATATGGTTCAACTGATTTCTGATACCATCTATTGTTTGCAGGGATTGCACCCACAAAGACACCTAGTGGACCTGAAGAAGTCCAACAGGGCCCTAGGGTTTCCAGCTCTGGTTACGGGCCTCTGTCGGCCCTACAGAGCGCCCGTTCCCCCAACAAGTTCATGTCGTCGTGGCATAGGTAAGTATGCACCTCCCCCAACTGATTTCTGATGTCATCTATTGTTTGCAGGGATCGTGCCCGCAAGACACCTAGTGGACCCGAAGAAGGCCAACAGGGTCTTGGAGTTGCCAGCTCTAAATACGGGTCTCTATCAGTTCTAGGGAGTGCCTGTCGCCCCCAACAAGGTCATCAGGCCCCCCTACCAATCGAGCTTTCATCAAGAAGTACTGCGCCCCCAAGTAGGCGCAGGGCGAAACACCACATCAGCATTGGGATGGCCGGTAGCGGGCAATACACACACCGCCACCACCTCTAGAGTTCACCTCAGCTCATCCATAAAAAGGTTAGAGCGTTGCCTACGACACATGGCCGACCCATAGGCGACCAAGTCCAAAGCCAAAGGTAAGCAAAGTATTAGGTCCGTGACCGACAAGTCATAAGGCGTCCAGCTCAAGACGTTAAAGAAGCGCTACTAGGAGGCAACCTAGTAACTTTTAAATTTATGCTTGCTATTTGATCACCTTTTGTTTCTCAAGTCATATTGGGACACACCTAGTTGCTCATGATCCTAAGAATTTAAATAAAACGAGCACAAGCTCGGAAGGTAGTCATACCTCACAAAATATATATATGTATCTTTAGGTAGAAAGATACCTTAGATATGCATGTATGTAAACAAAAACACACTTCACAAAATATATATATGTATGTTTAGGTAGCAAGATACCTTAGATATGCATGTATGTAGCAAAAAGATACCTCACAATATATATATATATATGTATGTTTAGGTAGCAAGATACTTTGGATATGCGTGTATATAGCAAAAATACCTCACAAAAATATACACATGTTTAGGTAGCAAAATACCTCATGAAAATAAAAAATCAAAAAAAAAAAAGAAAAAAAGGAAAAAGAGAGCAAATAAGAAAAGAAGAGGGCAAGTAAGGGAAAAGAGAGCAAGTAAGAAAAAAGAGAGGAAAAAGGAAAAGAAAAATAAGTTGTGAATGTTGTGTACACCTGAAGGGTGAATGCTGTGAAATTTCCCCGGACGCCCGAAATGGACTCGGATGAATGCACAAATTGATAAAAGAACATATTTTGGAAACATTGGGTTGATTTAAAATAGAGGAAATGAATCCTGAGCCCTAGCATCACATGACCATAAAAATTTGACGCTTGAGTGTCCGCATAGGTGCATGCATGACTAGTTTTGCATAAAGTTTCCAAATCATCATTTTTGCATTTGTGTCATGGAAATAATGTAGGGCATCCCTTTTATCCTTGAACCAAACCAAACCCTGACATGTATCATGTCTAGCCATTCTACAAGTCTTGAGCCGAAATCCTGACTCACCATAAACCTTGACCCAGGGTGAGAATGTCAATCCTTACCCTCGGAAGCAAAAAAAAGGAAAGAAGGAAGATTTCCAATCAAAGAGAAAGCAAAAAAAAAAGGAAAGAAGGAAAATTTCCAATCAAAGAGAAAGCAAAAAAAGAAAAGAAGGAAAATTCCCAATCAAAGAGTGGGAGAAAGCGAAAAGAAAGGAAAGAAAATTCCAAGTCAAAGAAAAAAGAATGGGAGCAACTAAAAAAGAAGCAAGCTCCTGGTCAAAGAAACTAGAAGAAATGTGCAGAGAGGTCTTTGGACCGGACAATATCTGAACAATACAGAATTGTTACCAAATGAACAAAAAGAAGGAAAGGAAACCACGACCTAAAATGGTCTTCCCCCTTTGATGGCCAACCAAAATCCTGTGCGTCGGTGACTTGCTCGCCTCGCGTCAAGCAAAAACAGAAAAGGAAAAAGCCAACAAAAAAAAAAAATCAAAAGCCAAATGTCGCAACCTACCCTCCAGCGGGAGGGCGACGCGAGACTCGCGGGATGCGTGTTCCACGAAAGGAATACGCGCGGAGTCGCCACCAACGTTTATTTGAGGAAAACGTCGGAAAAACCGGAAAAGACACGATCTACAAACTTTTTTAAGTGAAAGGTTCGGGAGTTGTATTTACGCACGGTGAAGGTATTAGCACCCCATACGTCCGTCCCAAGGGACGGCAGCCTTTAATCGAATGTGCAAACATGACTTTGATTTTTACGTTCCCTTTTATGTCCTTATATCCTTTATACCCTTTATATTTTTTTCTTTTTTGTGGTCGACAAGGGTGTTTCCCTTTGCTCCTACGTATTCCTCAATTTGTGATGAGGAAATCAGACCTACGTAGTTCTTTCGGAACAAAGTGTTTGGTTAAGTTGTTTTTGTCTTTTTTGCAAAATATGTTTTTATTGAACAAAAGGTCATTTAAGGTGTTGAACCATTAAACGATCTTTTGATTTTGAAAGGGGAGAAACGTTAAGGCGTTGGACCATTAACGATCTCTTGTTTTTGAAAGGAGAGAAACGTTAAGGCATTGGACCATTAACGATCTCTTGGGGTGGTCGACAAAAGCGGGACTTTTGCTCCTACGTATCCTCAATGAGGAACTCAGACCTACGTAGTTCTTTCGGAACAAAGTGTTTCTTTTTTACTTAAGTGGTGGTCATTTTTAAGGCGTTGGACCTTAAAAATGATCCATTTTACTTAGTGAGAAATTGAAATGACAAACTTCAAAAGCCTATTTTTGTGGACGAGCTTGACTAGGCGAGTTGATTTTAGCCTTAGTTTCACTTTAGTTATTAATCAATTCGATTAAGAATGAGAAATCCCAAAGAGAAAAAACGTCCGATTGATTTTTCGCTTTATTTTACTAAAAGATGTTTTTTTTTATTATTATATTATTTTTTACCTCTTTTTGATTTCCAACGTGGTTACGGCACGACCGAACGGTCGGAATTCATTTTAACCGAAGTTAACGGATAATACAATTCAAACGTTCGGTGGAAATTGATTTCATTTTTAAGTTAAGCGAGAAATGACTTAAGTAAAATGGCTTAAGCACGTCAACAGGGGGTATAAAAAGTAAACAAAACGAGAATAAAAATGCACGAAACACAATGTGGACCACCATGGGTGCATAGAATGAATCGAAAGGCTTGGTTCGAGGTACTTACCCGTTGAAGATCGAAGAACGATGAAGAACGAATGAAGAACGTCGAAGAACGGTTGAAACCTTTGCGAAATTCCTCACGGAAAACGATACGGAAACGTTTCGGAAGCGCCTCGGCTTAGATTTTCTTCACGGAAACAATTTTTCCAAGCAAATTCGAAAGAGAGAGAAGTGCCAAAGGGGCTGAACCCTTTTCTTCTTCACTTCCTCCCCTATTTATAGCAAAATAGGGGAGGTGGTTGCCGCCCAGCTCGCCCAGGCGAGCCAGGTTGCTTCCTCCAGAAGCAACAACCTTTTGGAGGAATATTCTAGAGGGCCCAAGTGGGCCTGGGTGCTATTTGCACCCCCATTTTTACTAAGTACACCCCCATCTGCTGTTTTTTGGTGATTCTTTTTTCGTAAAGTTACGGAAACTTACGAATTTCGTAACGATACTTATTTTCTTTCCGTAATGTTACGGAACCTTGCGGATTACATAATCATCCCCCTTTTGACTTACGGAATGTTACGGAACCTCACTTAATTATGCAACGATGCTTCCATTTGATTTCCGGTGTGTCACGGAAACTTACGGATTGTGCATCAATATTTTTTTTGGTTTTTCGGCATGTCCTGGAATTTCACAAATTGCCTAATGATGGATGCCAAGCACCTCACAAGGACCAAAGAAAGGTCGCATGTCATCAAGCAAAGGTCCCCGGACGAAATTAGGGTATGATAGTTGCCCCTCTTTACTTGTCTTTTATTGGAGATAAAAGGAAAGTAAAGATAAGACACTAATTTCGTTCCTCTCGATTTGACGAGAGTCGCGGGTGACCATAAAATCTCCACATGCAAATGACTTGTTGTTCCTAGAATTTCACAAATTGCCTAATGATGGATGCCAAGCACCTCACAAGGACCAAAGAATGGTCGCATGTCATCAAGCAAAGGTCCCCGGACGAAAATCAGTGTATGACACTAATTTCGCTCCTCTCGGTTGACGAGAGTCGCGGGTGACCATGACTTGTCGTTCCTAGAATTTCACAAATTGCCTAATGATGGATGCCAAGCACCTCACAAGGACCAAAGAATGGTCGCATGTCATCAAGCAAAGGTCCCCGGACGAAAATCAGTGTATGACACTAATTTCGCTCCTCTCGGTTGACGAGAGTCGCGGGTGACCATGAAATTTCCGCATGTAAATGACTTGTTATTCCCGGAGGAACAAAAGGTGCAGAAGACTATGTCAGCCTCTGCATGCTATCAAGCGTTCTGTCTTACAGATAGCAAAAGAATATTTATACGGATAACCACTCGGGTATTTCCGCGTATCATCGGGCCCGCCGCCTCTGGATGATACAAGGGTGCAGAATGACCAAACTTGGTCTCTGCTTGTCATCGGGCCCGCCGCCTCTGGATGACAAAAGGGTGCGGATAACCGTAAGGTATCTCCGCGTATCATCGGGCCCGCCGCCTCTGGATGATACAAGGGTGCAGAATGACCAAACTTGGTCTCTGCTTGTCATTGGGCCCGCCGCCTCTGGATGACAAAAGGGTGCGGATAACCGTAAGGTATCTCCGCGTATCATCGGGCCCGCCGCCTCTGGATGATACAAGGGTGCAGAATGACCAAACTTGGTCTCTGCTTGTCATCGGGCCCGCCGCCTCTGGATGACAAAAGGGTGCGGATAACCGTAAGGTATCTCCGCGTATCATCGGGCCCGCCGCCTCTGGATGATACAAGGGTGCAGAATGACCAAACTTGGTCTCTGCTTGTCATCGGGCCCGCCGCCTCTGGATGACAAAAGGGTGCGGATAACCGTAAGGTATCTCCGCGTATCATCGGGCCCACCGCCTCTGGATGATACAAGGGTGCAGAATGACCAAACTTGGTCTCTGCTTGTCATCGGGCCCGCCGCCTCTGGATGATACAAGGGTGCAGAATGACCAAACTTGGTCTCTGCTTGTCATCGGGCCCGCCGCCTCTGGATGACAAAAGGGTGCGGATAACCGTAAGGTATCTCCGCGTATCATCGGGCCTGCCGCCTCTGGATGACAAAAGGGTGCGGATAACCGTAAGGTATCTCCACGTATCATCGGGCCCGCCGCCTCTGGATGATACAAGGGTGCAGAATGACCAAACTTGGTCTCTGCTTGTCATCGGGCCCGCCGCCTCTGGATGACAAAAGGGTGCGGATAACCGTAAGGTATCTCCGCGTATCATCGGGCCCGCCGCCTCTGGATGACAAAAGGGTGCGGATAACCGTAAGGTATCTCCGCGTATCATCGGGCCCGCCGCCTCTGGATGATACAAGGGTGCAGAATGACCAAACTTGGTCTCTGCTTGCCATCGGGCCCGCCGCCTCTGGATGACAAAAGGGTGCGGATAACCGTAAGGTATCTCCGCGTATCATCGGGCCCGCCGCCTCTGGATGATACAAGGGTGCAGAATGACCAAACTTGGTCTCTGCTTGCCATCGGGCCCGCCGCCTCTGGATGATACAAGGGTGCACGTCACATGACCTCAGGGTCAGTATGACAAAGATTATGGGGCGGCCGACAAAAGCAAGGCTCTTGCTCCTACGTATCCTCCAATGAGGAAATCAGACCTACGTAGTTCTGGATAACTTGTGAGACTTGAAAAGTCTCCATCGGAAAATGCTGACATCTTCGGAAAGGGCGCAGATGACCACATTGGCCTCTGCTCGTCAATCACACTTGGGGTCACTGAATGACGAGGTGCGGATAACCGTAAGGTGTCTCCGCGGGCTACCAGCTCTTGGGTCATGGCAACAAAAGGCGGTGTGGTCGACAAAAGCGAGGCTCTTGCTCCTACGTATCCTCCAATGAGGAACTCAGACCTACGTAGTTCTGGATAACTTGTGAGACTGGAAAAAGTCTCGGTGTTTTCTCCACTAAAATGCAAACATGCTTTAGCAAAGAGACAAATATTCCAACTGATTTAGAGCAGCATATGCTTTTTTGAGTGAAAAACAATGCGTCTACCGGGGAAGGAGAGTCTGCTGATGAAATCTCCCATAACCATAAATGAGATTTTGGATGTTAGCATTTCGTTTCTAAATGACCATTTAGAGGTGTCATACCCTAATTTCGTCCGGGGACCTTTGTTCGATGACGTGCGACCATTCTTTGGTCCTCGTGAGGTGCTTGGCACCCATCATTAGGCAATTTGTGAAATTTCAGGACATGCCGAAAAACCAAAAAAATATTGATGCACAATCCGTAAGTTTCCGTGACACACCGGAAATCCAATGGAAGCATCATTGCATAATTAAGTGAGGTTCCGTAACATTCCGTAAGTCAAAAAGGGGATGATTATGTAATCCGCAAGGTTCCGTAACATTACGGAAAGAAAACAAGTATCGTTACGAAATTCGTAAGTTTCCGTAACTTTACGAAAAAAGAATCACCAAAAAAACAGCAGAGGGGGGTGTACTTAGTAAAAATGGGGGTGCAAATAGCACCCAGGCCCACTTGGGCCCTCTGGAATATTCCTCCAGAAGGCGGTTGCTTCTGGAGGAAGCAACCCTGCTCGCCTGGGCGAGCTGAGCTCGCCTGGGCGAGCTGGGCGGCAACCACCTCCCCTATTTTGCTATAAATAGGGGAGGAAGGCAAGAAGGAAGGGGTTCAGCCCCTTAGGCACTTCTCTCTCTTTCGAATTTGCTTGGAAAAATTGTTTCTGTGAAGAAAATCTAAGCCGAGGCGCTTCCGAAACGTTTCCGTAACGTTTTCCGTGAGGAATCTCGCAAAGGTTTCAACCGTTCTTCGACGTTCTTCATTCGTTCTTCATCGTTCTTCGATCTTCAACGGGTAAGTACCTCGAACCAAGCTTTTCGATTCATTCTATGTACCCGTAGTGGTCCACATTGTGTTTCGTGCATTTTTATTCTCGTTTTGTTTACTTTTTATACCCCCTGTTGACGTGCTTAAGCCATTTTACTTAAGTCATTTCTCGCTTAACTTAAAAATAAAATAAATTTCCACCGAACGTTTGAATTGTATTATCCATTAACTTCGGTTAAAATAAATTCCGACCGTTCGGTCGTGCCGTAACCACGTTGGAAATCAAAAAGAGGTAAAAAATAATATAAATAATCGAAAAACATCTTTTAGTAAAATAAAGCGGAAAATCAATCGGACGTTTTTTCTTTGGGATTTCTCATTCTTAATCGAATTGATTAATAACTAAAGTGAAACTAAGGCTAAAATCAACTCGCCTAGTCAAGCTCGTCCACAAAAAATAGGCTTTTGAAGTTCGTCATTTCAATTTCTCACTAAGTAAAATGGATCATTTTTAAGGTCCAACGCCTTAAAATGATCACCTCTTAAAGTAAAAAAGAATCACTTGATAAAAAAGAACTACGTAGGTCTGATTTTCTCATCCCAAATTGAGGAATACGTAGGAGCAAAGGGAAACACCCTTGTCGACCACAAAGAGAAAAAAATATAAAAAGGGTATAAAGGACATAGAGACATAAAAAGGGAACATAAAAAATCAAAGTCATGTTTGCACATTCGATTAAAGGCTGCCGTCCCTTGGGGCGGACGTATGGGGTGCTAATACCTTCCCCGTGCGTAAATACAACTCCCGAACCTTTCACTTAAAAGTTCGTAGATCGCGTCTTTTCCGGTTTTTCCGACGTTTTCCTCAAATAAACGTTGGTGGCGACTCCGCGCGTATTCCTTTCGTGGAACACGCATCCCGCGAGTCACGCGTCGCCCTCCCGCCGAAGGGTAGGTTGCGACAGTTGGCGACTCCACTGGGGACTGTTTTTAGAGAGTTAGGCCATTTAATTTTGTGCAATGTTTTACCGTGACTTACCCCTTTGTTGGTTTCCTTTTATTATGTTCTTGTGTATATAAACTCTTTGTTGCTTTTAGTGCGTTTTAAATGTATGCATGAAGTAAATATTTATTCATTTGATGCACACAAACACCAACACTATTTGCACACACTGTGAGTGAAAAAGGGCCCTATACCCGGGTTCATGGGAGCATAAGGAGTGGAGGTGAATCTGTGATCATGCTAGGTCTCCGACTTGCTTGATTACAGTGAACCCTCATCTAGAGCTTTTCTCTTTGAAAACCTATTGTTGCTAGTAGTCCCTACTGCTACAATATGTTCTTCAAAGGGGATGATACCTCTAGAAACCATCAAGAGAGATATAACTACCTTGGGGATTATTGCTAAAAGCCTAGTTAGTTCTCTCCCTTATAGGTCCCTTAAATAGGGGCACGAAGCAAACACGCTGCGTGCCATTTTTCACACTGCCATGCATGAGTATCATATACCCTTTTGCTTATGTTCGGTAAATATTGTCATACTGTGTACATTCCCGCATTGTGTCTTTTGCATAGGCATTGCATATGGGTTCTGTCTTGATCCCTACTGTAAACAAACCAACGGAGGGTCCGTGTCGCCTTCTTAAAAACGTGCGTTGGGGCATTTTGCTACCCCTAGACGTCGTATCTAAGAAGGGGACAAATTCCCCGGACCCCCGCATTCCTAGATTGCATCTGTGTCATATGCATTCCATCATGCATTCATCCATTCCACCCATGAGATATCGGAGTTTTGATTTGCACCAGCTTTTATCTCACTTTAGTAAGCATGGGAACAAATCAAACCGGCAAGAGGTTCTACCAAGTCAAGGTCAAAAGCCCAGATACCACCAGCATCAAGGAATTAGGGCGGTTGATGGAACCCCTCCAAATGCAAGCCTTCCGCAAGACTTACGGAAAGATCTTAGAGTTGACCATAGCAGAGGTGTCCATAGAAGCCATTGCATCACTTACCCAATACTACGACCAGCCTTTGAGATGCTTCACATTCGGGGACTTCCAATTAGTACCAACCATTGAAGAATTTGAGGAAATTCTAGGATGTCCTCTCGGGGGAAGAAAACCATATCTTTCCTCCGGGTGTCTCCCCTCTTTGAGCAGAATTGCAACTGTGGTCAAGGATTCAGCCAGAGGTTTGGACCGCATAAAACAGACTCGGAACGGCATAGCGGGCCTGCCACAGAAGTACCTAGAAGACAAGGCGAGGGGTATGGCCAATCAAGGAGACTGGGTCCCGTTTATGGATGTGTTAGCTTTGCTAATTTTTGGGGTCGTCCTCTTTCCAAACGTGGATGGTTTGATAGACCTAGCAGCAATCGACGCTTTCCTTGCCTACCACCATAGCAAGGAAAGTCCGGTGGTAGCTGTCTTGGCAGATCTATTTGACACATTTGACCGAAGGTGCGAGAAGAGTAGCGCACGGATCATCTGTTGCTTACCCGCCCTCTGTGTTTGGTTGGTTTCACACTTGTTCCAACAAGACACAAGACATCCATGTCCGCTCCTGAGCCATCGCTCGTGTACTGAAAAGAGGAGAATGGATTGGGACCAGCTCTTGGCCGGGATAGGAGGTAGAACAATCAGTTGGTTCCCCCGATGGAAGGAAGGAAAAGAAGGAGTCCTTTTCTCATGTGGAAGGTACCCAAACATTCCGCTGGTAGGAACGAGGGGTTGTATTAATTACAATCCCACGCTCGCTATAAGACAACTAGGGTACCCCATGAGGGGAGCACCGACGGAAGAAAGCATGTCTCCTTTCCTTGTGAGGGATCTCGGCGCACAAAATTCCAAGACTATACAAAGAATCCATAAGGCATGGGAAACCCCGTTAAGGAAAGATCAAGAGCTTAGAGGCATTCGTAATGGCATCATTGGTGGGTACCACGAATGGCTGAAAGTTCACATACGAGGTTTAGATTGGCTCGCCAAGTTAAAAGTCGTCAGCGAAGAGAATTTTGAAGCACCGGAAGAGGACGAAGAAGTCCAAGCTCTCAAAAGCGAGTTAGGAAAGGCAAAACTCACCAAGGAGAAGTTCAAGTTGGCTGCTACACACGTTCGGAAAGAGTGCGCCGGGTTACGGGAAGAGAATGCAATTACCGCAAGAGCCCTTGAACAAGAGACCAAGAGGGCTCGCAAGGAAGAGTATGGCCGGAACAAATTTCGCGGAGCTCTATGGGGTAGCAATAATGAACTCAAGTTGCGAAGGGAAGAAAGGGACCAGTCGCGAGCACATAGCATGGTTCTGAAAGAGGAGTTGATTGCTTGTTCAAGGTCCAAAAGAAGCTTGTCTCAGCGTCTATGCGAGACAGAGACCAACATGTTAGCTATCATCGCCAAGTACCAAGAAGAGTTGGGTCTAGCCACGGCCCACGAGCATAGAATCGCGGATGAGTATGCCCAAGTATATGCGGAAAAAGAGGCTAGAGGAAGGGTGATCGACTCTTTACACCAAGAGGCAACCATGTGGATGGATCGGTTTGCTCTTACCTTGAACGGGAGTCAAGAACTTCCCCGATTGTTAGCCAAGGCCAAGGCGATGGCAGACACCTACTCCGCCCCCGAAGAGATTCATGGGCTTCTCGGCTATTGTCAGCATATGATAGACTTAATGGCCCACATAATTAGAAATCGTTAGGAAACTTGTATGGTCTCTCAGACCTTGACTAGATATGATTTCTTTTTTTGAAATAAAATGAGTTGGTCCCAGGTTTCTACTCCAAAAAGCTTGTGCAAATCAAATCACTCCTACATCTCATCTCTAGCATGCATTTTCTTTCTTTACCCACTCCTCACGTTTGGTTTTTTAGGGGAAAAACACCATAACTAAACGCGCCGCAAGGGATCCCTATCGAACCAGATCCAAATCTAGAACGATGGGTGATCAAGAGGAGACACAGGAACAGATGAAAGCCGACATGTCGGCTCTGAAAGAACAAATGGCCTCCATGATGGAGGCCATGTTAGGTATGAAGCAGATCATGGAGAAGAACGCGGCCACCGCCGCCGCTGTCAGTTCGGCTGCCGAAGCAGACCCGACTCTCTTGGCAACTACGCACCAGCCTCCCTCAAACATAGTAGGACGGGGAAGGGACACACTGGGGCACGATGGCAGTCCTCACCTGGGATACAACCGAGCGGCTTACCCTTATGGATTGCCGCCCAACTATTCACCACCCATCTTGCAAGAAGATGCGGGCCACATTGCTTCTACCATCCATGAAAAAGAGCCTCCTCAGCAGCCCGACGAAGTCCATAAAGACCCTCAAGATTATGCTCGGAGGGATGTCGAGTTTTATCCCCCGATCCCCGAAGGGCCGGCACCAGGCACTTTGCCTCAACCCAACATCGCAGCATCGCCAATAGTTTTGTACATGGAAGGGCCGCCCCCGGCAACTGAAGAAAAGAGGAAGCTCGATCTCCTTGAGGAAAGATTGAGGGCTGTGGAAGGATTTGGGGACTATCCGTTTGCAGACATGACGGATCTTTGCTTAGTACCCGATGTTGTTATTCCCCCGAAGTTCAAAGTGCCGGACTTCGACAAGTATAAAGGGACGACTTGTCCCAAAAACCATCTCAAAATGTACTGCCGTAAGATGGGCGCTCATTCTAAAGATGAAAAGCTGTTGATACACTTCTTTCAGGATAGCTTGGCCGGAGCTGCGGTAGTGTGGTACACTAATTTGGAAGCTTCCCGTATCCGTACATGGAAGGATCTGATTACCGCCTTCCTAAGGCAGTATCAGTACAATTCTGATATGGCTCCTGACCGTACTCAACTGCAGAATATGTTTAAGAAAGAGGGTGAAACCTTTAAAGAATATGCGCAGCGATGGAGGGATTTGGCGGCACAAGTAGCTCCTCCCATGGTTGAGAGAGAGATGATCACCATGATGGTAGACACTCTGCCAGTGTTCTACTATGAGAAGCTAGTGGGTTACATGTCGTCCAGCTTTGCGGATCTGGTGTTTGCCGGGGAAAGAATCGAGGTTGGATTGAAGAGAGGAAAGTTTGATTACGTTTCCTCCACAAACGTGAACGCCAAAAGAATCGGGGCAACAGGGGCAAAAAGGAAGGAAGGAGATGCCCATGCCGTCTCTTCAACACCCGCGTGGGTCAAACCCCAGCAAACACCTCATGGTACCCATCAGTACGCGCAACACCACCCAAGCTTCTCGGCTCATGCGGGGAACGCCTCTAGTTCAACACCCGTGCAGCCTAAGGCACCCACCCAGAGGGAAGCTCCCCAAGTTCCAACTCCGAACGCGACTCGACCGGCCGGTAATTCCAACACGACAAGGAACTTCCCTCCGAGGCCGTTGCCGGAATTCACCCCGCTCCCAATGACGTACGAAGATCTTCTACCATCCCTCATCGCCAATCATTTGGCCGTGGTAACTCCCGGAAGGGTCCTCGAACCCCCTTTCCCGAAGTGGTATGACCCTAATGCAACTTGCAAGTACCATGGGGGTGTCCCGGGGCATTCCGTCGAAAAATGCTTGGCCCTGAAGTACAAGGTCCAACATTTAATGGATGCTGGATGGCTGACTTTCCAAGAGGATCGGCCCAATGTGAGAACCAACCCGCTCGCCAATCATGGAGGGGGAGCAGTTAATGCAGTTGAATCCGATAGGCCGCACAGGTCTAAACCTTTAAGGGATGTGGCAACCCCTAGGAGGTTTATCTTTGAGGCCCTACAAAAGGGAGGTGTGATTCCCCATAGTGGGTGTAAGGAGGATTCCTGTCTGCTACATTCCGGCGAGATGCATGACATGGAGACGTGTTTGGAAGTAGAGGAATTGTTACAGCGGATGATAGATCAAGGTCGACTGGAAGTCGGCATTGAAGGAAAAGAAGAGCAGCACATATGCATGCAATCTACGGAGGGGAGCGGTGTTGCGAAGCCCAAACCCTTGGTGATATACTTCACTAAAAGTGCAGCCTCGCAAAAGCCCGGGCACCCCTTAATGGCCAAACCTGTTCCTTTCCCGTATCAAAATAGTCACGCGGTCCCGTGGAGATATACACCTCCGGGGAAGAAGGAAGAAGAAGTTACTGACGTCAGCTCGCTGTCGGCCAAAATAACAAATATCACAGGACTGAGTGGTGTGACCCGTAGTGGTCGTGTGTTCGCGCCTCCGGACCTACCGGTCCAACCCGCCGATGTCAAGGGAAAAGGAAAAGTGGTGGAGGAACAAGATGGCGAAGCACCCCACGCTTCGAATAAAGATATTCCAGCAAAGGGGCCCCCGGAGAAAAAGGATGGTAGAAAGGAGGTGTCGCTAGAGGAAGCCAGCGAGTTCCTTCGGATAATTCAGCAGAGCGAATTCAAGGTTATCGAACAGCTCAACAAAACCCCGGCTAGGGTCTCGCTGTTGGAGTTACTTATGAGCTCCGAGCCTCATCGGGCTCTGCTAGTAAAAGTGCTGAACGAGGCTCACGTGGCCCAAGATATTTCGGTAGAAGGTTTCGGAGGGCTGGTCAACAATATCACTGCCAACAACTATCTTGCCTTCGCCGAAGAAGAAATCCCCGCCGAGGGGAGAGGGCATAATAAGGCTTTACACGTATCGGTCAAGTGTATGGACCATATCGTAGCCAAGGTACTCATCGATAATGGTTCCAGTTTAAACGTGATGCCTAAGAGCACTTTGGACAAGTTACCATTCAATGCTTCCCACTTAAAACCAAGTTCAATGGTGGTTCGGGCCTTCGACGGCACTCGCCGAGAGGTTAGGGGAGAGATCGATCTCCCAGTACAAATAGGCCCTCACACCTGTCAAGTCACCTTCCAAATAATGGATATTAACCCCCCTACAGCTGCCTGTTGGGGCGCCCGTGGATCCACTCAGTGGGAGTTGTGCCTTCTACACTCCACCAAAAGCTGAAATTCGTAGTGGAGGGGCACTTGGTCATCGTGTCAGGCGAGGAAGATATCTTGGTAAGCTGCCCATCCTCCATGCCTTACGTGGAAGCCGCGGAAGAATCGTTAGAAACCGCTTTCCAGTCTTTTGAGGTGGTCAGCATTTCCTCCGTGGACTCCCTCTTTGGGCAACCTTGTCTGTCCGATGCGGCGGTAATGATGGCCCGAGTTATGTTGGGGAACGGTTATGAACCCGGGATGGGTTTAGGCAAAGACAATGGCGGCATAACTAGCCTGATAAAAACCCAAGGAAATCGTGGGAAGTATGGTTTAGGCTATAAGCCCACTCAGGCGGACATGAAAAGAAGCATCGTGGGAAGGAAGAACAGTGGTCAGAGCTCGCATTGGAGACAAGAAAGTGAAGGAAGCCCGCCCTGCCACATAAGTAGAAGCTTTATAAGTGCGGGTCTGGGAGACGAAGGTCAAGTGTTCGCGATATGCGAAGATGATGTTCCAAGTACTTTGGATTTGGTACGACCATGCTCTCCTGATTTCCAGCTGGGAAATTGGCGAGTGGAGGAACGCCCCGGCATTTACGCAACAAGCATAATGTAAACCTTTACGGTTTTAAAAAGCTCTATAGTTGGGCCTAGGCTTTAGAGTTTTCATTTTGTTAAGGCTTTGTGTCTTTTGTTTTTGAATTTATAATACAAGGATCTTTCTTCATCTGTTCCTGGTCTCTACCCATTCTCATTCATTTGCATGTTTACTTCTTTTTCTAAAACGGCAGATTCGATGACGAGTCCCCCGAAGGTACTAATACCTGGGACCCGTCTATCAACTTCGAGCAAGAAATGAATCAAACGGAAGATGAAGGAGATGAGGATGTGGGACTTCCTTCGGAACTAGAAAGAATGGTCGCCCATGAGGACCAAGAAATGGGGCCTCATCAAGAAGAAACAGAGCTAGTAGACTTAGGAATTGGCAGTGGAAAGAGGGAAGTAAAGATAGGTACAGGCATTACCGCACCTATCCGTGAAGAATTAATAATCCTGCTAAAAGACTACCAAGACATCTTTGCTTGGTCATACCAAGATATGCCCGGTTTGAGTTCTGACATTGTGCAGCACCGATTACCTCTAAATCCCGGGTGTTCCCCAGTAAAACAGAAATTGAGGAGGATGAAGCCCGAAACATCCTTGAAGATAAAAGAAGAAGTGAAGAAGCAATTTGACGCTGGATTTCTGGCCGTCGCTCGGTATCCAGAATGGGTTGCCAACATCGTACCAGTTCCTAAAAAAGATGGGAAAGTACGAATGTGTGTAGATTACCGGGACCTGAATCGGGCCAGTCCCAAGGACAATTTTCCGTTACCACACATCGATATCCTCGTAGATAACACGGCCAATTTCGCTTTATTTTCCTTCATGGACGGTTTCTCTGGTTACAATCAGATAAAGATGGCGCCCGAGGATATGGAAAAGACTACTTTCGTCACCCTGTGGGGAACGTTCTGTTACAAGGTGATGTCCTTTGGACTCAAGAATGCCGGGGCAACTTATCAACGGGCCATGGTAGCTTTGTTCCATGATATGATGCATCAAGAGATCGAGGTCTACGTGGACGACATAATTGCTAAATCTAAATCTGAGGAAGAACACCTTGTCAACCTGCGGAAGTTGTTCGAAAGGCTTAAGAAATATCAATTAAGGTTGAACCCCGCTAAGTGTACCTTTGGGGTCAAATCAGGGAAATTGCTTGGTTTCGTTGTAAGCCAGAAAGGGATAGAGGTAGACCCCGAAAAAGTGAAGGCTATCCTTGAGATGCCAGAACCCTGTACAGAGAGGCAAGTCCGAGGTTTCCTGGGGCGCTTGAATTATATTGCCAGATTCATATCGCAGCTCACCGCCATTTGTGAGCCGTTGTTTAAACTCTTGCGCAAAAACCAAACTGATCGGTGGAATGAGGATTGCCAAGAGGCTTTTGGAAGGATCAAAAAGTGCCTAATGAATCCTCCCGTGCTTATGCCACCAGTACCTGGAAGGCCTCTCATTTTGTACATGACAATCTTGGACGAGTCAATGGGGTGTATGCTGGGGCAACATGACGACTCCGGGAAGAAAGAGCGCGCTGTTTACTACTTAAGCAAGAAGTTCACGACCTGTGAGATGAATTACTCCTTGCTCGAAAGAACGTGTTGTGCTTTAGTATGGGCATCCCATCGCCTAAGGCAGTACATGCTGAGTCATACTACCTGGTTGATATCCAAAATGGACCCGGTTAAGTACATCTTTGAAAAGCCAGCTCTCACAGGACGAATCGCCCGGTGGCAAGTCTTGCTATCTGAGTTTGATATAGTCTACGTCACCCAAAAGGCAATAAAAGGAAGCGCTTTGGCAGATTATTTGGCTCAACAGCCTCTTAACGACTACCAGCCCATGCATCCGGAATTCCCGGATGAGGACATCATGGCCTTGTTCGAGGAAAAGTTGGACGAAGATCGGGACAAATGGACTGTATGGTTTGACGGAGCGTCAAACATTCTAGGTCATGGCGTTGGAGCAGTGTTGATCTCTCCGGACAAGCAATGTGTACCTTTCACAGCCAGGCTAGGATTCGACTGCACCAACAACATGGCCGAATATGAAGCATGTGCCCTAGCCGTCCAGGCAGCAATTGACTCCGATGTCAAACTACTCAAGGTGTACGGCGACTCAGCGTTGGTAATCCATCAGCTGAGAGGGGAATGGGAAACTAGAGATCCCAAGCTGATACCCTACAAAGCCTACATCAAGGAATTGGCTAAGACTTTCGATGAGATCTCCTTCCATCATGTTCCCCGCGAGGAAAATCAAATGGCGGATGCACTTGCTACGCTGGCATCTATGTTCCAGCTAACACCGCACGGGGACCTACCCTACATTGAATTTCAGTGTCGTGGCAAACCCGCACATTGTTGCCAAGTG